>NC_134361.1:210179614-210344614 GCF_048569485.1 Anomaloglossus baeobatrachus | reverse complement strand
CCCCTGTGACATGTGGGGTGCTCCCTCTATTCCCTGTGACATGTGGGGTGCTCCCTCTATCCCCTGTGACATGTGGGGTGCTCCCTCTATCCCCTGTGACATGTGGGGTGCTCCCTCTATTCCCTGTGACATGTGGGGTGCTCCCTCTATCCCCTGTGACATGTGGGGTGCTCCCTCTATCCCCTGTAACGTGTGGGGTGCTCTCTCTATCCCCTGTGACATGTGGGGTGCTCCCTCTATCCTCTGTGACATGTGGGGTGCTCCCTCTATCCTCTGTGACATATGGGGTGCTCCCTCTATCCTCTGTGACATGTGGGGTGCTCCCTCTATCCTCTGTGACATATGGGGTGCTCCCTCTATCCCCTGTGACACGTGGGGTGCTCCCTCTATCCCCTGTGACATGTGGGGTGCTCCCTCTATCCCCTGTGACATGTGGGGTGCTCCCTCTATTCCCTGTGACATGTGGGGTGCTCCCTCTATCCCCTGTGACATGTGGGGTGCTCCCTCTATTCCCTGTGACATGTGGGGTGCTCCCTCTATCCCCTGTGACATGTGGGGTGCTCCCTCTATCCCCTGTGACATGTGGGGTGCTCCCTCTATTCCCTGTGACATGTGGGGTGCTCCCTCTATCCCCTGTGACATGTGGGGTGCTCCCTCTATCCCCTGTGACATGTGGGGTGCTCTCTCTATCCCCTGTGACATGTGGGGTGCTCCCTCTATCCTCTGTGACATATGGGGTGCTCCCTCTATCCCCTGTGACATGTGGGGTGCTCCCTCTATTCCCTGTGACATATGGGGTGCTCCCTCTATCCCCTGTGACACGTGGGGTGCTCCCTCTATCCCCTGTGACATGTGGGGTGCTCCCTCTATCCCCTGTGACATGTGGGGTGCTCCCTCTATCCCCTGTGACATGTGGGGTGCTCCCTCTATTCCCTGTGACATGTGGGGTGCTCCCTCTATCCCCTGTGACATGTGGGGTGCTCCCTCTATCCCCTGTAACATGTGGGGTGCTCTCTCTATCCCCTGTGACATGTGGGGTGCTCCCTCTATCCTCTGTGACATGTGGGGTGCTCCCTCTATCCTCTGTGACATATGGGGTGCTCCCTCTATCCCCTGTGACATGTGGGGTGCTCCCTCTATCCTCTGTGACACATGGGGTGCTCCCTCTATCCCCTGTGACACGTGGGGTGCTCCCTCTATCCCCTGTGACATGTGGGGTGCTCCCTCTATCCCCTGTGACATGTGGGGTGCTCCCTCTATCCCCTGTGACATGTGGGGTGCTCCCTCTATTCCCTGTGACATGTGGGGTCCTCCCTCTATCCCCTGTGACATGTGGGGTGCTCCCTCTATCCCCTGTAACGTGTGGGGTGCTCTCTCTATCCCCTGTGACATGTGGGGTGCTCCCTCTATCCTCTGTGACATGTGGGGTGCTCCCTCTATCCTCTATGACATGTGGGGTGCTCCCTCTATCCCCTGTGACATGTGGGGTGCTCCCTCTATCCCCTGTGACATGTGGGGTGCTCCCTCTATCCCCTGTGACATGTGGGGTGCTCCCTCTATCCCCTGTGACATGTGGGGTGCTCCCTCTATCTCCTATGACATGTGGGGTGCTCCCTCTATCCCCTGTGACATGTGGGGTGCTCCCTCTATCTCCTATGACATGTGGGGTGCTCCCTCTATCTCCTGTGACATGTGGGGTGCTCCCTCTATTCCCTGGGAAATATTAGGTGCTCCCTCTTACCAGGTGGTATTTGGGGGCTTCCAGTTCCCCTCAATGACATGTGGGCTCACCCTTTCTCAGGTGATATTTGCGCTCCCCCTCAGCTGGGTGATATTTAAGCTCCCCGTTTTTACAGGTGATATTTGGGCTCCCCCTTTCTCAGGTGATATTTGCGCTCCCCCTCAGCAGTGTGATATTTGGACTTTCCCGTTTCTCGGGTGATATTTGGGCTCCCCCTTTTTCCAACTCTCATTTCTCGAATGGTATTTGGGCTCCCACTTTCTGGGTTTATATTTGGGCTCCCCCTTTTTTAACTTATATTTGGGCTCCCCCTCAGCCAGGGGATATTTGTGCTCACATTTTCTTTTGTGATATTTGGGCTCCCCCTTTCTCGGGTGATATCTGGCCTCCCCCTCAGCCGGGTGAAATATGTGCTCCTTCACCAACTGATATTTGGGGTGCTCCCCATTCCCCCTATAATATGTGTACTCCCCCATTTGGGCTACCGCTTTCTTGGGTTATATTTAGGCTCCCCCTTTTTTAAGTGATATTTGGGCTTTCCCTTTCTCGCGTGATATTTGGGCTCCCCGGTTCTCAGGTGACATTTGGGCTCCACATCAGCCGGGTAATATTTAGGGTCCCCCTGTAATGCTATGTACAGGGGAGTACCAAGCAAACGGCAAAAGGGAAGGGAAGGGGAACCCTGGGTTTAGGGAAGGGGGAGATGGTGACCCCTGACCGAACCTACCGCTGGCCCCTGGGGTCCCTCACCACTGTAGATAGATTCCGCACTTATGGACTGAGCCAGATACCTGACCCTAGGTGTTCCTACTGCTGGACCCGAAATAGGGAACGGATGGGATGAGCTCTTCGTCAACCCCACTAAACACTACAGAAGACACGAGGAGGACACACAGGGGGAAAGCATGAACTACTTATCCACCGATCACTCGGATAGAAGTTCAGCAAAGGTTCAGCAACAATACCACAGGAGTACAAGCCACCTGTTTGCAACCAAAGTTTGAAAGAACTGAATAATATCACCAGCACCAGTCCAGGGAGGAAGGTGTATATAAGCACCAAGAGAATACTGATGATCAGCAGCTGGGTGGGAGGAGAGCTGAATCCAGCTGGAAAGCTCCTATATACCAATGACTACTGACAGCAGGAACAATGGAAAGTCACGGAGCATTCTGCACAGCCAGACGCAGTGACCTTCTATGGCCAGAAACCACATGACTGTGATATACCCGTGACACTCAGTCAGTAGGGTGAAATATAGCCTCCTTCACCAGGTGATATTGAAGGTGCTCCAACGTCCCCCCCTATGATATGTGTGCTCCCCCTTTCTCGGGTGATATTTGTGATCACTCTCAGCCGGGTGACATTTGGGCTCCCCCTTAGCTGGTAAGCTGAGTGATTTTTGGGCTCCCCGTTTCTCAGGTGACATTTGTGCTCCCTATTTTTATGGTGATATTTGGCTCCCCCTTCAGGTGACTGATATTTGGGCTCCCCCTTTTTCAAGTGATATTTGGGTCCCCTCAGCCGGGTAGTATGTGAGCTCCACTTGTCTTGGATGACATTTTCTCTCCCTTTCTCAGGTGATGTTTGGACTTCCCCTCATCCAGATGATAGCCAGGCTCCCCCCCTCTCTGGTGATAGTCAGGCGCCCCCATCTCCGGTGATATTCGGGCGCCCCCTTCTCTGGTGATATTCGGGCGCCCCCTTCTCTGGTGATATTCGGGCGCCCCCTTCTCTGGTGATATTCGGGCGCCCCCATCTCCGGTGATATTCGGGCGCCCCCTTCTCTGGTGATATTCGGGCGCCCCCTTCTCTGGTGATATTCGGGCGCCCCCCTCAGCCGGTGATATTCGGGCGCCCCCCTCTCTGGTGATAGTCAGGCGCCCCCATCTCCGGTGATATTCGGGCGCCCCCTTCTCTGGTGATATTCGGGCGCCCCCTTCTCTGGTGATATTCGGGCGCCCCCTCTCTGGTGATATTCGGCGCCCCCTTCTCTGGTGATATTCGGGCGCCCCCTCTCTGGTGATATTCGGGCGCCCCCTCTCTGGTGATATTCGGGCGCCCCCTTCTCTGGTGATATTCGGGCGCCCCCTCTCTGGTGATATTCGGGCGCCCCCTCTCTGGTGATATTCGGGCGCCCCCTTCTCTGGTGATATTCGGGCGCCCCCTCTCTGGTGATATTCGGGCGCCCCCTTCTCTGGTGATATTCGGGCGCCCCTTCTCTGGTGATATTCGGGCGCCCCCTCTCTGGTGATATTCGGGCGCCCCCTCTCTGGTGATATTCGGGCGCCCCCTCTCTGGTGATATTCGGGCGCCCCCTTCTCTGGTGATATTCGGGCGCCCCCTCTCTGGTGATATTCGGGCGCCCCCTCTCTGATGATATTCGGGCGCCCCCTCTCTGGTGATATTCGGGCGCCCCCTCTCTGGTGATATTCGGGCGCCCCCTTCAGCCGGTGATATTCGGGCGCCCCCTTCAGCCGGTGATATTCGGGCGCCCCCTCTCTGGTGATATTCGGGCGCCCCCTCTCTGGTGATATTCGGGCGCCCCCTTCTCTGGTGATATTCGGGCGCCCCCTCTCTGGTGATATTCGGGCGCCCCCTCTCTGGTGATATTCGGGCGCCCCCTTCTCTGGTGATATTCGGGCGCCCCCTCTCTGGTGATATTCGGGCGCCCCCTCTCTGGTGATATTCGGGCCCCCCCTCTCCGGTGATATTCGGGCGCCCCCCTCAGCCCGTGTCTCGGCTGCAGCTCCCGGTCGCTGCGGCAGAGGTCGCTGCTCGCTCCCCCCCTGGCGCGGCCCCGCTGTTGCAGTCAGAGGAGCCGGAGACACTTTTCTTACATTGTTGCTGAGTTTTGCCACAACTCGTCCCCGCGGCCTCCCCGCTCCGGCTCCCGCTGCCCCCGGACCCGTGCTCGCCCCCGGAGCCCGCACCCCACAGCCCGAGCGACCTCACCCCGCGCCGGGCATGAGCGACAGCGATGGACACGAAGCATTTCCTGCCGCTGGGTGAGTGCGGCTCCGGCTGCAGCTGCTGCGCTCGGCTTAACCCCCCGCCTGCCGGCCCGGAGCGAGCGAGGGCCACGGGGTGTGCTGGGGGCCCCTCTGCATATCGGTGGCCACTGTGCATATTGCTGGCCCCTGTGTGTAGTGGTGGCCCCTGTGTTAGCTGGGGGCCCCTGTGTGTGGTGGTGGCCCCTCTGCATATTAGTGGCCCCTCCATGTGTTGGGGTCCTGGTGTGCTGGGGGCTCCTCTGTTAGTGTGCTGGGGGCCCCTCTGCTGGGGTCCTGGTGTGCTGGGGGCCCCTCTGTTGGTGTGCTGGGGGCCCCTCTGCTGGGGTCCTGGTGTGCTGGGGGCTCCTCTGTTGGTGTGCTGGGGGCCCCTCTGCTGGGGTCCTGGTGTGCTGGGGGCCCCTCTGTTAGTGTGCTGGGGGCCCCTCTGCTGGGGTCCTGGTGTGCTGGGGGCCCCTCTGTTGGTGTGCTGGGGGCCCCTCTGCTGGGGTCCTGGTGTGCTGGGGGCCCCTCTGCGTGCTGGGGGCCGCTCCATGTGCTGGGGTCCTGGTGGCGCCTCTGTGTCCTGGTGGCCCCTCTGTGTCCTGGTGGCCCCTCTGTGTCCTGGTGGCCCCTCTGTGTCCTGGTGGCCCCTCTGTGTCCTGGTGGCCCCTCCGTGTGCTGGGGTCCTGGTGGCCCCTCCGTGTGCTGGTGCCCCCCCCCCCGTGTGTTGGGGTCCTGGTGTGCTGGTTTTCCCCCCCGTGTTGTGCTGGGGTCCTGGTGTGCTGGTGGCCCCTCTGTGTGCTGGGGTCCTTGTGTGCTGGGGTCCTTGTGTGCTGGTGGCCCCTCTGTGTGCTGGAGTCCTGGTGTGCTGGTGGCCCCTCTGTGTGCTGGGGTCCTTGTGTGCTGGGGGTCCTGGTGTGCTGGTGGCCCCTCTGTGTGCTGGGGTCCTTGTGTGCTGGTGGCCCCTCTGTGTGCTGGGGTCCTTGTGTGCTGGTGGCCCCTCTGTGTGCTGGGGTCCTTGTGTGTGCTGGGGTCCTTGTGTGCTGGTGGCCCCTCTGTGTGCTGAGGTCCTTGTGTGCTGGTGGCCCCTCTGTGTGCTGGGGTCCTTGTGTGTGCTGAGGTCCTTGTGTGCTGGTGGCCCCTCTGTGTGCTGGGGTCCTTGTGTGTGCTGGGGTCCTTGTGTGCTGGTGGCCCCTCTGTGTGCTGGGGTCCTTGTGTGTGCTGGGGTCCTTGTGTGCTTGTGGCCCCTCTGTGTGCTGGGGTCCTGGTGGCCCCTCTGTGCACACTCTCGGTAGTGCGGCTGTGGGCACCGGAGCTCCCCTGTGTGGGGTGAAGTGCAGGTTTGGGGTCAGGCAGAGGTGCTGGGGGGGGGGGGGTCATGTGCCCCAATAACTCATGTAATACTTGATAATTTGGAGAATGTTTCGGACCCCCGTTAACCCCTTGTGTGCAGGTGCTGTGGAGCTTAGGCGCTGTGTAGATGACATTTTTGCAGTGCATATTAACCCCGGAAATGCTGAGGATTTCAGCAGCACTTGGATATGTTGTGTATTTATCCCCAGACCCAACTCAGGGTTACACACTGTGGGGCTGAGACCCCCGGGGACCTGTCAGTGCCCCCCCTCCCCTCAGTGCCCCCCCCCTGCGTCTTCATTTCTACTGTGATTTATCTTGTGGTTTATACCAAAAAAAAATAAAGCTGAAAAATTAAAAAAATCACAAAACCTCAAGTCTGACGAATTTAGCGCCTTTCACCGGTGATCGGAGCCGCCCACTGCTGGTGATTACTGGCAGCGCTGGTGTCTGGGGTTATGTGTCATTGTCAGATCAGAGATATCATCAGACTACTACTCCCACCATCCGGCTCTGCAGATCTGGGGGCAGATACTCTGCTTTCACGGCTGCTGTGAGGACCGGTGGTCGGATGTGTGGACGGGATTCTGTTACTGCGCAGATTCTGGGAGTCTGGGGTGATCTGGTGCCAGGATGGTTGACTGCCGAGATGGTTGCATGAGCCCGTGATGTTGGGGTGTCGGGATGGTCATGTGCCGGAGTGGTCGGGGGAGCCAGGATGGTTGGGTGTCGGGGTAGCTAGGATGGTTGGGTGCCGGGGTGGTCGGGTTAGCCAGGATGGTTGGGTGCCGGGGTGGTTGGGGGAGCCAGGATGGTTGGGTGCTGGGGTGGTCGGGGCAGCCAGGATGGTTGGGTGCCGGGGTGGTCGGGTTAGCCAGGATGGTTGGGTGCCGGGGTGGTCGGGGTAGCTAGGATGGTTGGGTGCCGGGGTGGTCGGGGGAGCCAGGATGGTTGGGTGCCGGGGTGGTCGGGGGAGCCAGGATGGTTGGGTGCCGGGGTGGTCGGGGGAGCCAGGATGGTTGGGTGCCGGGGTGGTCGGGGGAGCCAGGATGGTTGGGTGCCGGGGTGGTCGGGGGAGCCAGGATGGTTGGGTGCCGGGGTGGTCGGGGGAGCCAGGATGGTTGGGTGCCGGGGTGGTCGGGGGAGCCAGGATGGTTGGGTGCCGGGGTGGTCGGGGGAGCCAGGATGGTTGGGTGCCGGGGTGGTCGGGGGAGCCAGGATGGTTGGGTGCCGGGGTGGTCGGGAGCTGTCTGTCATTGCTTCACTTTTTGTATCTAAAATCGCTGTGAAGTTGCATTCCATCCAGACGTGGGGGGTCACTGTGCTTCTTACCGCCGCGCGCAGGAGTCGAGTTGTCACTGAGCGACTTGCCGCCGCGCGGGAGTCCAGTTGTCGCTGTGCGTCTCGTTGCCGCGCGCGGGAGTCCAGTTGTCGCTGTGCGTCTCGTCGCCGCTCGCAGGATTTCGGTCGGCACTTGTTGTTGTGGTGAAATGCTGCGCACAATTTCTGTTTGACTTTCTGCTCTTTTTTTATGCTTCAGCCTCAGACACTTGTTCTGGTGCTGATGTAAATTTTCTTTTTGGATGTTTTGATACATCATGTTCCCATAATATGACACCACGTAAAGTGGAGCGGAGCCCGTTCCCCAGGTCTGGAGTGGCGGTGCCCGGTGTTGGGCCATTTCCCGGGTCTGGAGTGGCGGTGCCCAGTGTCGTGCCATTCCCCAGGTCTGGAGTCGCGGTGCCTGTGTCGTGCCATTTCCTGGGTCTGGAGTGGCGGTGCCCAGTGTGGTGCCATTCTCCGGCTTTGGAGTGGCGGTGCCCAGTGTGGTGCCATTCCCCGGGTCTGAGGTGGCGGTGCCCGGTGTCATGCCATTCCCCAGCTCTGGAGTGGCGGTACCCGATGTGGTGCCATTCCCCGGGTCTGGAGTAGCGGTGCCCGGTGTCGTGCCATTCCCCAGGTCTGGAGTGGCGGTGCCCAGTGTCGTGCCATTCCCCGGCTCTGGAGTAGCGGTGCCCGGTGTCGTGCCATTCCCCGGGGCTGGAGTAGCGGTGCCCAGAGTCGTGCCATTCCCTGGGTCTGGAGTCGCGGTGCCCGGTGTCGTGCCATTCCCCAGTTCTGGAGCAGCGGTGCCCGGTGTCGTGCCATTCCCCGGGTCTGGAGTCGTGGTGCCCGGTGTCGTGCCATTCCTTGGGTCTGGAGTCGTGGTGCCCGGTGTCGTGCCTTTCCCCGGGTCTGGAGTAGCGGTGCCCGGTGTCGTGCCTTTCCCTGGGTCTGGAGTAGCGGTGCCCGGTGTCGTGCCATTCCCCGAGTCTGGAGTAGCGGTGCCCGGTGTCGTGCCATTCCCCGAGTCTGGAGTAGCGGTGCCCGGTGTCGTGCCATTCCCCGAGTCTGGAGTAGCGGTGCCCGGTGTCGTGCCATTCCCCGAGTCTGGAGTGGCGGTGCCCGGTGTCTTGCCATTCCCCGAGTCTGGAGTAGCGGTGCCAGGTGTCATGCCATTTCCTGGGTCTGGAGTCGCGGTGAGCCATCACGTCCTCGTCATTGATCTGCTCTGGCACAGAACACCAGCCGTGCCGCGCGGACCCCTGAGACGATCATGGGCTCCTTACCACGTCCTATACTCTGCGCTCCCGGTGAGCCCTATGCACGGCGTTACCGGGACCTATACTCCGTGCTCCCGGTGAGCCCCATGCGCAGCGTTACCAGGACCTATACTCTGCGCTCCCGGTGAGCCCTATGATTGGCGTTATTGGGCCCTATACTCTGCGCTCCCGGTGAGCCCTATGATTGGCGTTATTGGGCCCTATACTCTGCGCTCCCGGTGAGCCCTCTGCGTGGCGTTACCGGGATCTATACTCGGCGTTACCAGGACCTATACTCGGCATTACCAGGACCTATACTCGGCATGACCAGGACCTATACTCGGCATGACCAGGACCTATACTCGGCGTGACCAGGACCTATACTCGGCGTGACCAGGACCTATACTCGGCGTGACCAGGACCTATACTCGGCGTGACCAGGACCTATACTCGGCGTGACCAGGACCTATAGTCGGCGTGACCAGGACCTATAGTCGGCGTGACCAGGACCTATACTCGGCGTGACCACCAGGACCTATACTCGGCGTGACCACCAGGACCTATACTCGGCGTGACCACCAGGACCTATAGTCGGCGTGACCAGGACCTATAGTCGGCGTGACCAGGACCTATAGTCGGCGTGACCAGGACCTATAGTCGGCGTGACCAGGACCTATAGTCGGCGTTTACATTACGTTAATACGACACCAAATTAGCCAATTGCACTTACAAAAAAAGAAAACTGAAAGTGGCTTCTCTGGTTTCTCGTGTCCGTCCTGTGCCAGAGTAATGCGATCGCGGCCGTCTCAGGTGCTGCTTATAGAACGTCAGCGTAGCGGTGGTATATCCGTGCCCTCCTGTCTGAATTATTTAGTTTTTCCCTCTTCTTCTCTTTTTGGGCCATACCGTGTGTCGGTAAATGTCCGGCAGAGCCATCTGCGCCCCCTGTAAAGACTGCGCGGCGCGTGCCAAGACTTCCATCAGATGCCTCGCGCCACGTATCGCGTTGCTTTTCGACAGCTCCGTGTCTCGTTGCTCGTCTCCGGTATAAATAAACTATTAATGGTCTGTAATACCAGCATGGCCGGGGATCAGCGGCACGCTCTGCGCACTCCCGGTAATGACACTCCACCATCAGCTCGCGTCTATCGGACCAGAGCGTCGCTTTACCACACAATTACCTGCATCCGCAGATGATGAGCCGCCACGCCCCCCCAGAGAGAAAGAGGGGTCTGCTCATCCAGAGGCCCCTGCTTCATAAACGCTTCTGTATCTGCTCATCCAGAGGCCCCTGCTTCATAAACACTTCTGTATCTGCTCATCCAGAGGCGTCTGCTTCACAAACACTTCTGTATCTGTTCATCCAGAGGTGCCTGCTTCATAAACGCTTCTGTATCTGTTCATCCAGAGGCTCCTGCTTCATAAACACTTCTATATCTACTCATCCAGAGGTTCCTGCTTCATAAACGCTTCTGTATCTGCTCATCCAGAGCCGCCTGCTTCATAAAAGCTTCTGTATCTGCTCATCCAGAGGCTCCTGCTTTATAAAAGCTTCTGTATCTGCTCATCCAGAGGCTCCTGCTTCATAAACGCTTCTGTATCTGCTCATCCAGAGGCTCCTGCTTCATAAACGCTTCTGTATCTGCTCATCCAGAGGCTCCTGCTTCATAAACGCATCTGTATCTGCTCATCCAGGGGCTCCTGCTTCATAAACGCTTTTGTATCTGCTCATCCAGAGGCTCCAGCTTCATAAACGCATCTGTATCTGCTCATCCAGAGGCTCCTGCTTCATAAACGCTTCTGTGTCTGCTCATCCAGAGGCGCTTGGTTCATAAACGCTTCTGTATCTGTTCATCCAGAGGCATCTGCTTCATAAACGCTTCTGTATCTGCTCATCCAGGGGCACCTGCTTCATAAACGCTTCTGTATCTGCTCATCTAGAAGCACCTGCTTCATAAACGCTTCTGTATCTGCTCATCCAGAGGCTCCTGCTTCATAAACGCTTCTGTATCTGCTCATCCAGGGGCTCCTGCTTCATAAACGCATCTGTATCCGCTGATCCAGAGGCGCTTGCTTCATAAACGCTTCTGTGTCTGCTCATCCAGAGGCACCTTCTTCATAAACGCTTCTGTATCTGTTCATCCAGAGGCGCTTGCTTCATAAACGCTTCTGTATCTGTTCATCCAGAGGCATCTGCTTCATAAACGCTTCTGTATCTGCTCATCCAGGGGCACCTGCTTCATAAACGCTTCTGTATCTGCTCATCCAGAGGCTCCTGCTTCATATACGCTTCTGTATCTGCTCATCCAGAGGGTCCTGCTTTATATACGCTTCTGTATCTGCTCATACAGAGGCTTCTGCTTCATTAACGCTTCTGTATCTGCTCATCCAGAGGCTCCTGCTTTATATACGCTTCTGTATCTGCTCATCCAGAGCCTCCGGCTTCATAAACGCATCTGTATCTGCTCATCCAGAGGCTCCTGCTTCATAAACGCTTCTGTATCTGCTCATCCAGGGGCACCTGCTTCATAAACGCTTCTCTATCTGCTCATCCAGAGGCTCCTGCTTCATAAACGCTTCTGTATCTGCTCATCCAGAGGCTCCTGCTTTATAAACGCTTCTGTGTCTGCTCATCCAGAGGCTCCTGCTTCATAAACGCATCTGTATCTGCTCATCCAGAGGCTCCTGCTTTATAAACCGTTTTATAACTACATAAAATCCTAATTAATCCCAAGAGCTTACAGTCTAATGTTTAGGTAGTAGGACCCCCGCAGAGCCCGGGATATACAGGGCGCATCATTCACCCTGATCTATGGGGCGCGGGGTTGAGTCCGGCCTGAAACCTTAGATTATTTATTAGAGAAGCTCTGCAGGGATGTGGGGGTCCGGGGGTCTCTGCCTCCAGTGTTGGGGTGCGTGCCGGGCTCCTCGCTCCAGGGACCGTTTTCCGTTCTACGCTCGCGGCCATAAATTGCATTTTTATTTATTTTTTAGTTTTGTTTTTTTTTGCAGTTTTCACATTTGCATTGCACTTTGTGTAATTTTGGGAATTCTCTTGTAGGACGGCGCCGTTTTTTCCCGGTCACCGAGCGGTGCTGCGGCCGCTGACGTCCGTGTGGTTATCGTCCCTCTGAATCCGCAGCGCGGCTGAACCCGTACGTAATGGAGGCGGGGGCGCCTGGACTTTCATCTCACACACGTGAATATATATAAAAAAAATGGAGTCCAGAGTTCAAGTCCGTCCTGCCGATTCAGCGGCCGTTATTAACCCTCGCTGATCCGTGCACGGAGCAGAACTCGGGCTGCGGCTCCTCCGGACCCGGTGGAGTCTCCCCGGAAGCCTGTAGGTTGTCGTTTTTCACTAGTTGACGCACTTCTTACTAGTTTTCTGGTGGGTTTTTTGGTTTTTTTTTTTTGTACTCCTCCGCGTGCCGCTCCCCCTTGGCGCAGGCGCCGTTGGTTGCGCGGAAGAGGTTTACACCCCCCTTCCGGCGCAGGCGCCACTGGTTGCACGCAGGAGTGGGTGGATGGTTACTGTGGGGGGCTTCTCTTACCCCCTGGTGTGCCGGTCATTAGTGGGTGGATGGTTACTGTGGGGGGCTTCTATAACCCCCTGGTGTGCTGGTCATTAGTGGGTGGATGGTTACTGTGGGGGGCTTCTCTTGCCCCCTGGTGTGCTGGTCATTAGTGGGTGGATGGTTACTGTGGGGGGCTTCTCTTACCCCCTGGTGTGCCGGTCATTAGTGGGTGGATGGTTACTGTGGGGGGCTTCTCTTACCCCCTGGTGTGCCAGTCATTAGTGGGTGGATGGTTACTGTGGGGGGCTTCTATAACCCCCTGGTGTGCCGGTCATTAGTGGGTGGATGGTTACTGTGGGGGGCTTCTATAACCCCCTGGTGTGCCGGTCATTAGTGGGTGGATGGTTACTGTGGGGGGCTTCTCTTACCCCCTGGTGTGCCAGTCATTAGTGGGTGGATGGTTACTGTGGGGGGCTTCTATAACCCCCTGGTGTGCCGGTCATTAGTGGGTGGATGGTTACTGTGGGGGGCTTCTATAACCCCCTGGTGTGCCGGTCATTAGTGGGTGGATGGTTACTGTGGGGGGCTTCTCTTAACCCCTGGTGTGCCGGTCATTAGTGGGTGGATGGTTACTGTGGGGGGCTTCTCTTACCCCCTGGTGTGCCAGTCATTAGTGGGTGGATGGTTACTGTGGGGGGCTTCTCTTAACCCCTGGTGTGCCGGTCATTAGTGGGTGGATGGTTACTGTGGGGGGCTTCTCTTAACCCCTGGTGTGCCGGTCATTAGTGGGTGGATGGTTACTGTGGGGGGCTTCTCTTAACCCCTGGTGTGCCGGTCATTAGTGGGTGGATGGTTACTGTGGGGGGCTTCTCTTACCCCCTGGTGTGCCGGTCATTAGTGGGTGGATGGTTACTATGGGGGGCTTCTTACCCCCTGGTGTGCCGGTCATTAGTGGGTGGATGGTTACTGTGGGGGGCTTCTCTTACCCCCTGGTGTGCCAGTCATTAGTGGGTGGATGGTTACTGTGGGGGGCTTCTCTTAACCCCTGGTGTGCCGGTCATTAGTGGGTGGATGGTTACTGTGGGGGGCTTCTCTTACCCCCTGGTGTGCCGGTCATTAGTGGGTGGATGGTTACTATGGGGGGCTTCTTACCCCCTGGTGTGCCGGTCATTAGTGGGTGGATGGTTACTGTGGGGGGCTTCTCTTACCCCCTGGTGTGCCGGTCATTAGTGGGTGGATGGTTACTGTGGGGGGCTTCTCTTAACCCCTGGTGTGCCGGTCATTAGTGGGTGGATGGTTACTGTGGGGGGCTTTTCTTACCCCCTGGTGTGCCGGTCATTAGTGGGTGGATGGTTACTATGGGGGGCTTCTTACCCCCTGGTGTGCCGGTCATTAGTGGGTGGATGGTTACTGTGGGGGGCTTCTCTTACCCCCTGGTGTGCCGGTCATTAGTGGGTGGATGGTTACTGTGGGGGGCTTATCTTACCCTCTGGAGCGCCGGTCATTAGTGGGTGGATGGTTACTGTGGGGGGCTTCTCTTGCCCCCTGGTGTGCCGGTCATTAGTGGGTGGATGGTTACTGTGGGGGGCTTCTCTTACCCCCTGGTGTGCCGGTCATTAGTGGGTGGATGGTTACTGTGGGGGGCTTATCTTACCCTCTGGAGCGCCGGTCATTAGTGGGTGGATGGTTACTGTGGGGGGCTTCTCTTGCCCCCTGGTGTGCCGGTCATTAGTGGATGGATGGTTACTGTGGGGGGCTTTTCTTGCCCCCTGGTGTGCCGGTCATTAGTGGATGGATGCTTACTGTGGGGGGCTTCTCTTACCCCCTGGTGTGCCAGTTATTAGTGGGTGGATGGTTACTGTGGGGGGCTTCTATAACCCCCTGGTGTGCTGGTCATTAGTGGATGGATGGTTACTGTGGGGGGCTTCTCTTGCCCCCTGGTGTGCCGGTCATTAGTGGATGGATGGTTACTGTGGGGGGCTTCTTACCCGCTGGTGTACCAGTCATTAGTGGATGGATGGTTACTGTGGGGGGCTTCTCTTACCCCCTGGTGTACCGGTCATTAGTGGATGGATTGTTACTGTGGGGGGCTTCTCTTACCCCCCTGGTGCACCGGTCATTCGCCCCTCTCCGCTCGCAGGGTCCGCGTGTCTCCGGTGTGAATGGAAATAAACGACTTCCCGTTTGTGGTCACAATAATAAATATTTAACTAAATCACTTTTTGTCGGACCGCCAGCTTCTCTCCAGCGCTTCCCCTGCCGTGCGCTGCAGCTTGTAAAACCTCTAGCACAGCTGCTGCAGAACCTCTTGTCCCAGAATTGCGGCCTCAGTAAATGAGTCCGGGATGTAGACCTCCAGATGGATGTTGGGGTTCAGTGCTGAGCCCTGTGAGATAGAGATATACACAGATGAGGCGCCACAGCCGGTGAACCGAAACCAGCGGTCAGGTTTTATGAACGTCTATGGGACTGACGGAAGCGGCCGAGCACCGCCAAACCGTGACACTCCCCTGTACTGCCGCCATACAGCGAGAAGGGACGGGCCAATAGCAGCGGGGCCTCAGTGCTCAGATATTTATTACATAGTCTGTGGAAATATCATGTGGGCCAAACCTATTGTGCCGCCTCTACTAAACGTGTGCGGATGTATGCACGCTCGGCGGATGTATGCACGCTCGGCGGATGTATGCACGCTCTGCTGCCTGCTATTGCGACAGAACAGATGAATGCACACTCGGAGGTCTGCTATTGCTACAGATATATGCACTCTCAGCTGCTATGCATTCACGCTCAGCTGATGACTATTCCAGCAGGCGCATGCACGCTCAGCTGCTTATTCCAGCAAGCGCATGCACGCTCAGCTGCTTATTCCGGCAGTCGCATGCACGCTCAGCTGCTTATTCCGGCAGTCGCATGCACGCTCAGCTGCTTATTCCACCAGGCGCATGCACGCTCAGCTGCTTATTCCACCAGGCGCATGCACGCTCAGCTGCTTATTCCACCAGGCGCATGCACGCTCCGCTGCTTATTCCACCAGGCGCATGCACGCTCAGCTGCTTATTCCACCAGGCGCATGCACGCTCCGCTGCTTATTCCACCAGGCGCATGCACGCTCAGCTGCTTATTCCACCAGGCGCATGCACGCTCAGCTGCTTATTCCGGCAGGCGCATGCACGCTCAGCTGCTTATTCCACCAGGCGCATGCACGCTCAGCTGCTTATTCCGGCAGGCGCATGCACGCTCAGCTGCTTATTCCACCAGGCGCATGCACGCTCAGCTTCTTATTCCACCAGGCGCATGCACGCTCAGCTGCTTATTTCACCAGGCGCATGCACGCTCAGCTGCTTATTCCACCAGGCGCATGCACGCTCAGCTGCCTATTCCACCAGGCGCATGCACGCTCAACTGCTTATTCCACCAGGCTCATGCACGCTCAACTGATTATTCCACCAGGCGCATGCACGCTCAGCTGCTTATTCCACCAGGCGCATGCACGCTCAGCTGCTTATTCCAGCAGGCGCATGCACACTCAGCTGCTTATTCCACCAGGCGCATGCACGCTCAGCTGCTTATTCCAGCAGGCGCATGCACACTCAGCTGCTTATTCCACCAGGCGCATGAACGCTCAGCTGCTTATTCCAGCAGGCGCATGCACACTCAGCTGCTTATTCCACCAGGTGCATGCACGCTCAGCTGCTTATTCCACCAGGCGCATGCACGCTCAGCTGCTTATTCCACCAAGCGCATGCACGCTCAGCTGCTTATTCCACCAGGCGCATGCACGCTCAGCTGCTTATTCCACCAGGCGCATGCACGCTCAGCTGCTTATTCCACCAGGCGCATGCACGCTCAGCTGCTTATTCCACCAGGCGCATGCACGCTCAGCTGCTTATTCCACCAGGCGCATGCACACTCAGCTGCTTATTCCACCAGGCGCATGCACGCTCAGCTGCTTATTCCACCAGGCGCATGCACGCTCAGCTGCTTGGCTTCGATCGTCGGCTTATATTGACCATTAACCCCTAATGTTCCTGGTAGATATTCGCCCTCTGGTGCCTGTGAAGTCCTATCGGATATTTCTTGGCATGCTGGACCTTGTAGTGTCCTGACATGAACACCGTGATATCTGATGCCTGTGTGGGGTGCGCTGTATCGGGGCTTGTTCCCCATTGAGCTCGGATTTTGGACTTTTCGGAGCGTTTTCTGCCTCCGCTGTGATTTGGTAGAAGCCGTGCAGCTCTAGCCCTGTGCGATCAGGAAGAGGTGCGGTTTGGTGGTTGAGTCTTGTGACTGCAGCTTCTCGCCGAGACTCTTAAAGGCACATGGACGCTCTAAGGCTCCTCCAAGGCTTCCTGTTTGTGTTCTTAGATTGACCCAGTGACACCGGCTCCTGTCCTCAGCGCCCCGGTTCACCGAGTAATGGGGTAATTGAGCACGGACTCCGCTTTGTAAACCTCGCAGAGCAGCACTAGAGCGCAACGTCATTACCATGTAAAAAGGAAAGCAAAAAATGTTCATCCCAAAATCTGCTCCGCGGGTCAGTGACGTGCCGAGAATCCGCGGCGTAAACTCCACGTGTGCGCAAGCACAGCAGGGGCATGGCGGAGACACGAGGGATGCACGGCGGAGGCAAGGCAGGGGCACAGTGGAGACACGGTGGAGGCAAGGCAGGGGCACGGTGGAGGCAAGGCAGGGGCACGGTGGAGGCAAGGCAGGGGCACGGTGGAGGCAAGGCAGGGGCACGGTGGAGGCAAGGCAGGGGCACGGTGGAGGCAAGGCAGGGGCACGGTGGAGGCAAGGCAGGGGCACGGTGGAGGCAAGGCAGGGGCACGGTGGAGGCAAGGCAGGGGCACGGTGGAGGCAAGGCAGGGGCACGGTGGAGGCAAGGCAGGGGCACGGTGGAGGCAAGGCAGGGGCACGGTGGAGGCAAGGCAGGGGCACGGTGGAGGCAAGGCAGGGGCATGGCGGAGGCAAGGCAGGGGCATGGCGGAGGCAAGGCAGGGGCACGGTGAGGCGGAGACACGGCAGAGGCAAGGCAGGGGCACGGCGGAGGCAAGGCAGGGGCACGGCGGAGGCAAGGCAGGGGCACGGTGGAGGCAAGGCGGAGACACGGCAGAGGCAAGGCAGGGGCACGGCGGAGGCAAGGCAGGGGCATGGCGGAGGCAAGGCAGGGGCACGGTGGAGACACGGCGGAGGCAAGGCAGGGGCACGGTGGAGACACGGCGGAGGCAAGGCAGGGGCACGGTGGAGGCAAGGCAGGGGCACGGTGGAGGCAAGGCAGGGGCACGGTGGAGACACGGCGCAGGCAAGGCAGGGGCACGGTGGAGACACGGCGCAGGCAAGGCAGGGGCACGGTGGAGACACGGCGGAGGCAAGGCAGGGGCACAGTGGAGACACGGTGGAGGCAAGGCAGGGGCATGGTGGAGGCAAGGCAGGGGCATGGTGGAGGCAAGGCAGGGGCACGGTGGAGGCAAGGCAGGGGCACGGTGGAGGCAAGGCAGGGGCACGGTGGAGGCAAGGCAGGGGCACGGTGGAGGCAAGGCAGGGGCACGGTGGAGGCAAGGCAGGGGCACGGTGGAGGCAAGGCAGGGGCACGGAGGAGACACAGCGGAGGCAAGGCAGGGGCACGGTGGAGACACGGCGGAGGCAAGGCAGGGGCACGGTGGAGACACGGTGGAGGCAAGGCAGGGTCATGGTGGAGGCAAGGCAGGGTCATGGTGGAGGCAAGGCAGGGTCATGGTGGAGGCAAGGCAGGGTCATGGTGGAGGCAAGGCAGGGGCACGGTGGAGGCAAGGCAGGGGCACGGAGGAGACACGGCGGAGGCAAGGCAGGGGCACGGAGGAGACACGGCGGAGGCAAGGCAGGGGCACGGAGGAGACACGGCGGAGGCAAGGCAGGGGCACGGTGGAGACACGGCGGAGGCAAGGCAGGGGCACGGTGGAGACACGGCGGAGGCAAGGCAGGGGCACGGTGGAGACACGGCGGAGGCAAGGCAGGGGCACGGAGGAGACACGGCGGAGGCAAGGCAGGGGCACGGCGGAGGCAAGGCAGGGGCACGGTGGAGGCAAGGCAGGGGCACTGTGGAGACATGGTGGAGACATGGCGGAGGCAAGGCAGGGGCACGGTGGAGACACAGTGGAGGCAAGGCAGGGGCACGGTGCAGTCACGGGAGATGCATGGCAGAGGCAAGGCAGGGGCACGGCGGAGGCAAGGCAGGGGCACGGTGGAGGCAAGGCAGGGGCACTGTGGAGACACGGTGGAGACATGGCAGAGGCAAGGCAGGGGCACGGTGGAGGCAAGGCAGGGGCACGGTGGAGGCAAGGCAGGGGCACGGCGGAGGCAAGGCAGGGGCACGGTGGAGGCAAGGCAGGGGCACTGTGGAGACACGGTGGAGACATGGCGGAGGCAAGGCAGGGGCACGGTGCAGTCACGGGAGATGCATGGCAGAGGCAAGGCAGGGGAACAGTGGATGCACAGTGGATTTGTACCAGGTTTGTGCTCAGATAGTTGCATTTTAGCGGCATCTTAGTGACGTGCTGTGGAAATTGATTGTGGTGTGGATTTTTTGCACTTATTTCCCTCGTATGTAAAGAATCCAGTGTGAGTTTGTGATCAGCGTTTGGTCAGGGTCAGATTTTCCGAGTTTCATCAATTGTTTCTCAATCGTCTATTATCAAAGTCTGTGATGATCAGAGAGCAGCAGATCCGACCCTCGGATAATATCACACGGGGTCCGAGCGTCTGTGCCGATCACTCCGTCCAAGGAGAAAATCAGACATGAACCCCCCTGACGGTCACAGAAACCCCTGATTGAGGTCATGTCGGCGGCCCGTGCTCTCCTGCTGCACTGGACCGGGGGGGCGTGCACTGGGAGCCCCCATCTTCACTGGACCGGGGAGCCCCCCTCCGCACTGGACCGGGGGGCGTGCACTGGGAGCCCCCCTCCGCACTGGACCTGGGGTGTGCACTGGGAGCCCCACTCCGCACTGGACCAGGTGCGTGCACTGGGAGCCCCCCTCCGCACTGGATCAGATGCGTGCACTGGGAGCCCCCCTCCGCACTGGACCTGGGGTGTGCACTGGGAGCCCCCCTCCGCACTGGACTGGGGCGTGCACTGGGAGCCCCCTCTGCACTGGACCGGGGAGCCCCCCCCTCCGCACTGGACCTGGGTTGTGCACTGGGAGCCCCCCTCCGCACTGGACTGGGGCGTGCACTGGGAGCCCCCTCTGCACTGGACCTGGGTTGTGCACTGGGAGCCCCCTCTGCACTGGACTGGGAGCCCCCTCTGCACTGGACCTGGGTTGTGCACTGGGAGCCCCACTCCGCACTGGACTGGGTTGTGCACTGGGAGCCCCCTCTGCACTGGATTGGGGGCTCCACGTCTGCCCTTTCCTCCGTTCTCCGGTCTATGATTTTCACATTTCCCATTATTCCTTCTTGTTGGCGTTTTCTTTCTTTGCACATATAATGGTTTCAGTGCTGGGAATAATGGGAGTCGTATCTTTTGTATTTTCCGTTTTCTCGGTGGCTCTGCGTCTTTGTGTGATCGGCCGGCGGCTTCTTTATCATCCACTCGATGGCGGAGTCTATGCAGCAGCCGCGGCTTTCATCCCTTTAAATGGCAGGATAACCTTCACTTCTGTCATCCTCGCCTTTAAGTTCTTCCTTTAGAAACCATTTGCACGTCGACCTTTTCCTTGTTTGGGGTCAGCTGACGCTTTCCTCACAGTCTTCCTCGTAATTGTCTTGCACCTCGCTATTGTCTCGCAGTGCTCAGCCAAATCACTACAACTTGGAAATGAATAAACTTTATTTTATAGCGTCAAGGTAATGGAAAAAGTGGGAGATCGAGCGCGGAAATGTCCATCCATCTTTTTGCTTTCTTCATCCATCTTTTTGCTTTCTTCATCCATCTTTTTGCTTTCTTCATCCATCTTTTTGCTTTCTTTGTCCATCTTTTTGCTTTCTTCGTCCATCTTTTTGCTTTCTGTGTCCATCTTTTTGCTTTCTTCGACCATCTTTTTGCTTTCTTCGACCATCTTTTTGCTTTCTTCATCCATCTTTTTGCTTTCTTCATCCATCTTTTTGCTTTCTTCATCCATCTTTTTGCTTTCTTTGTCCATCTTTTTGCTTTCTTCGACCATCTTTTTGCTTTCTTCATCCATCTTTTTGCTTTCTTCATCCATCTTTTTGCTTTCTTCATCCATCTTTTTGCTTTCTTTGTCCATCTTTTTGCTTTCTTCATCCATCTTTTTGCTTTCTTCATCCATCTTTTTGCTTTCTTCATCCATCTTTTTGCTTTCTTTGTCCATCTTTTTGCTTTCTTCGACCATCTTTTTGCTTTCTTCATCCATCTTTTTGCATTCTTTGTCCATCTTTTTGCATTCTTTGTCCATCTTTTTGCTTTCTGTGTCCATCTTTTTGCTTTCTTCGTCCATCTTTTTGCTTTCTTCGTCCATCTTTTTGCTTTCTTCGTCCATCTTTTTGCTTTCTTCGTCCATCTTTTTGCTTTCTTCGTCCATCTTTTTGCTTTATTTGTCCATCTTTTTGCTTTCTGTGTCCATCTTTTTGCTTTCTGTGTCCATCTTTTTGCTTTCTGTGTCCATCTTTTTGCTTTCTGTGTCCATCTTTTTGCTTTCTGTGTCCATCTTTTTGCTTTCTGTGTCCATCTTTTTGCTTTCTGTGTCCATCTTTTTGCTTTCTTCGTCCATCTTTTTGCTTTATTTGTCCATCTTTTTGCTTTGTGTCCATCTTTTTGCTTTGTGTCCATCTTTTTGCTTTCTGTGTCCATCTTTTTGCTTTCTGTGTCCATCTTTTTGCTTTCTGTGTCCATCTTTTTGCTTTCTTCATCCATCTTTTTGCTTTCTTCATCCATCTTTTTGCTTTCTTTGTCCATCTTTTTGCTTTCTTTGTCCATCTTTTTGCTTTCTTCGACCATCTTTTTGCTTTCTTCGACCATCTTTTTGCTTTCTTCATCCATCTTTTTGCATTCTTTGTCCATCTTTTTGCATTCTTTGTCCATCTTTTTGCTTTCTGTGTCCATCTTTTTGCTTTCTTCGTCCATCTTTTTGCTTTCTTCGTCCATCTTTTTGCTTTCTTCGTCCATCTTTTTGCTTTCTTCGTCCATCTTTTTGCTTTCTTCGTCCATCTTTTTGCTTTCTTCGTCCATCTTTTTGCTTTATTTGTCCATCTTTTTGCTTTCTGTGTCCATCTTTTTGCTTTCTGTGTCCATCTTTTTGCTTTCTTCATCCATCTTTTTTGCTTTCTGTGTCCATCTTTTTGCTTTCTGTGTCCATCTTTTTGCTTTCTGTGTCCATCTTTTTGCTTTCTGTGTCCATCTTTTTGCTTTCTTCGTCCATCTTTTTGCTTTATTTGTCCATCTTTTTGCTTTGTGTCCATCTTTTTGCTTTCTTTGTCCATCGTTTTGCTTTCTTTGTCCATCTTTTTGCATTCTTTCTCCATCTTTTTGCTTTCTGTGTCCATCTTTTTGCTTTCTGTGTCCATCTTTTTGCTTTCTTCGTCCATCTTTTTGCTTTCTTCGTCCATCTTTTTGCTTTCTTCGTCCATCTTTTTGCTTTCTGTGTCCATCTTTTTGCTTTCTGTGTCCATCTTTTTGCTTTCTGTGTCCATCTTTTTGCTTTCTGTGTCCATCTTTTTGCTTTCTGTGTCCATCTTTTTGCTTTCTGTGTCCATCTTTTTGCTTTCTGTGTCCATCTTTTTGCTTTCTGTGTCCATCTTTTTGCTTTCTGTGTCCATCTTTTTGCTTTCTTCGTCCATCTTTTTGCTTTCTTCGTCCATCTTTTTGCTTTATTTGTCCATCTTTTTGCTTTGTGTCCATCTTTTTGCTTTCTTTGTCCATCGTTTTGCTTTCTTTGTCCATCGTTTTGCTTTCTGTGTCCATCTTTTTGCTTTCTGTGTCCATCTTTTTGCTTTCTGTGTCCATCTTTTTGCTTTCTGTGTCCATCTTTTTGCTTTCTTCATCCATCTTTTTGCTTTCTTCATCCATCTTTTTGCTTTCTTCGTCCATCTTTTTGCTTTCTTTGTCCATCTTTTTGCTTTCTTCGACCATCTTTTTGCTTTCTTCGACCATCTTTTTGCTTTCTTCATCCATCTTTTTGCATTCTTTGTCCATCTTTTTGCATTCTTTGTCCATCTTTTTGCTTTCTGTGTCCATCTTTTTGCTTTCTTCGTCCATCTTTTTGCTTTCTTCGTCCATCTTTTTGCTTTCTTCGTCCATCTTTTTGCTTTCTTCGTCCATCTTTTTGCTTTCTTCGTCCATCTTTTTGCTTTCTTCGTCCATCTTTTTGCTTTATTTGTCCATCTTTTTGCTTTCTGTGTCCATCTTTTTGCTTTCTGTGTCCATCTTTTTGCTTTCTGTGTCCATCTTTTTGCTTTCTGTGTCCATCTTTTTGCTTTCTGTGTCCATCTTTTTGCTTTCTGTGTCCATCTTTTTGCTTTCTGTGTCCATCTTTTTGCTTTCTGTGTCCATCTTTTTGCTTTCTGTGTCCATCTTTTTGCTTTCTGTGTCCATCTTTTTGCTTTCTTCGTCCATCTTTTTGCTTTATTTGTCCATCTTTTTGCTTTCTTTGTCCATCGTTTTGCTTTCTTTGTCCATCGTTTTGCTTTCTGTGTCCATCTTTTTGCTTTCTGTGTCCATCTTTTTGCTTTCTGTGTCCATCTTTTTGCTTTCTGTGTCCATCTTTTTGCTTTCTTCGTCCATCTTTTTGCTTTCTTCGTCCATCTTTTTGCTTTCTTTGTCCATCTTTTTGCTTTCTGTGTCCATCTTTTTGCTTTCTTCGTCCATCTTTTTGCTTTCTTCGTCCATCTTTTTGCTTTCTTCGTCCATCTTTTTGCTTTCTTCGTCCATCTTTTTGCTTTCTGTGTCCATCTTTTTGCTTTCTGTGTCCATCTTTTTGCTTTCTGTGTCCATCTTTTTGCTTTCTGTGTCCATCTTTTTGCTTTCTGTGTCCATCTTTTTGCTTTCTGTGTCCATCTTTTTGCTTTCTGTGTCCATCTTTTTGCTTTCTGTGTCCATCGTTTTGCATTCTTTGTCCATCTTTTTGCATTCTTTGTCCATCTTTTTGCATTCTTTGTCCATCTTTTTGCATTCTTTGTCCATCTTTTTGCATTCTTTGTCCATCTTTTTGCATTCTTTGTCCATCTTTTTGCATTCTTTGTCCATCTTTTTGCATTCTTTGTCCATCTTTTTGCATTCTTTGTCCATCTTTTTTGCTTTCTGTGTCCATCTTTTTGCTTTCTGTGTCCATCTTTTTGCTTTCTGTGTCCATCTTTTTGCTTCCTGTGTCCATCTTTTTGCTTTCTTCGTCATTGCACATTGTGGCACTTTACTCCATTTACTGCATGTTGGCAAATGGCGCCATGTCCATTCATCTGATGTATTAAGAGAGGGCGTCCGCATGTGCCAGAAGGGAAGATTTACAGTGGAAACGTTGGCAGCAAAGTGGATGAAGTATAGAAAAAAATGGAAATTATGGTGCAATTTTTATTATCAGCTTGTTGCAGAATATACAACACATCCCAGATGTTGTTAAGTCTTACTGCTACCGTGTTTCCCCAAAAATAAGCCCTACTTCAAAAAGCCCTGCCCCCCAAATAAGCCCTACTCGAAAAAGAAGCCTTGCCCCAAATTAAGCCCCCCCCCAGAAAAAGAGACCTACCTCCAAAAAAAGAGACCTTATCCAAAATGAGCCCTACTCTCAAAAGTTAGCCTTGGCATGATTTTCCAGGATTGTACAGTCAGGTGTTGGAGGGGGCCTTTGTGTGTTTTGGCACGGATGTGACGGGACGTTCCGTGTTCCCTTCCTCGGTGAGGTTGGTGTCACCGCTGTTTGCAGCCGGACGCGCCGTGTTGCCTTCCTCGGTGGGATTGGTATCACCGCTGTTTGCAGCCGGACGTTTTGTGTTCCCTTCCTCGGTGAGGTTGGTATCGCCGCTGTTTGCAGCCGGACGCTCCGTATTCCCTTCCTCGGTGAGGTTGGTGTCACCGCTGTTTGCAGCCGGATGCTCCGTGTTCCCTTCCTCGGTGAGTTTGGTGTCACCGCCGTTTGCAGCCGGACGCGCCATGTTCCCTTCCTCGGTGAGTTTGGTGTCACCGCCGTTTGCAGCCGGACGCGCCATGTTCCCTTCCTCGGTGAGTTTGGTATCACCGCCGTTTGCAGCCGGACGCTCCGTGTTCCGTTCCTCGGTGAGGTTGGTGTCACCGCCGTTTGCAGCCGGACGCGCCATGTTCCCTTCCTCGGTGAGTTTGGTATCACCGCCGTTTGCAGCCGGACGCTCCGTGTTCCGTTCCTCGGTGAGGTTGGTGTCACCGCCGTTTGCAGCCGGACGCTCCGTGTTCCGTTCCTCGGTGAGTTTGGTGTCACCGCCGTTTGCAGCCGGACGCGCCATGTTCCCTTCCTCAGTGAGTTTGGTGTCACCGCCGTTTGCAGCCGGACGCGCCATGTTCCCTTCCTCGGTGAGTTTGGTATCACCGCCGTTTGCAGCCGGACGCTCCGTGTTCCGTTCCTCGGTGAGGTTGGTGTCACCGCCGTTTGCAGCCGGACGCTCCGTGTTCCGTTCCTCGGTGAGTTTGGTGTCACCGACGTTTGCAGCCGGACACTCCATGTTCCCTTCCTCGGTGAGTTTGGTATCACCGCCGTTTGCAGCCGGACGCGCCATGTTCCCTTCCTCGGTGAGTTTGGTATCACCGACGTTTGCAGCCGGACGCTCCATGTTCCCTTCCTCGGTGAGTTTGGTGTCACCGCCGTTTGCAGCCGGACGCTCCATGTTCCCTTCCTCGGTGAGTTTGGATTCATTGCCGTTTGCAGCCGGTCGCTACATGTTCCCTTCTTCAGTGAGGTTGGTGTCACCGCTGTTTGCAGCCGGACGCTCCGTGTTCCCTTCCTCGGTGAGTTTGGTTTCATTGCCGTTTGCAGCCGGACGCTCCATGTTCCCTTCCTCGGTGAGTTTGGTATCACCGCCGTTTGCAGCCGGACGCTCCGTGTTCCCTTCCTCGGTGAGTTTGGTATCACCGCCGTTTGCAGCCGGACGCTCCATGTTCCCTTCCTCGGTGAGTTTGGTATCACCGCCGTTTGCAGCCGGACGCTCCGTGTTCCCTTCCTCGGTGAGTTTGGTATCACCGCCGTTTGCAGCCGGACGCTCCGTGTTCCCTTCCTCGGTGAGTTTGGTATCACCGCCGTTTGCAGCCGGACGCTCCGTGTTCCCTTCCTCGGTGAGTTTGGTGTCACCGCCGTTTGCAGCCGGACGCCTCGTCCCGGGTCCGGGGAGAATATTCTCCATTCTCGCCGTCTTGTTTTCAGGCCATTGATCGTCGTCATTGTGAATTAAAATAGCGCTGCGGATTCAATGTATTAGCCGCCACTTCTCTCTGCTAATTGCGCCTCCTAATTGGCGCGTTCATTCCTCGCTCCGGAGCGCGGCGGCCGTTGCTACGTGGATACAAATGGAAAGATGAAATTGCTATTAGGAGAAGAAAAGAGAGAAAATAACAGATGAACGGGGGCAGAATCGCCGGTCCGGGGGGCGCGGAGTCATTCTTTATTGCATGTATCTAAGCGCATCACTGCGGATTGCTGGAGCTTAGATACTCAGTAACTTTTCCTCCATTGTGGAGAAGACGTGTTTAACCCTTTACTGTAGATTCAGTACCGGAGTACAGCCCCAGAAGAGACCCCCAGTCCTACAGGGCTTTCCTCTTTGGAAACCTAATGCTCCCATGTATTAGTGCACGGGGGGCTCGTTTCCGGCTGGCGAGATCGGAAGACCCCGGCGTCCACCGCACATACAAAGACACTCTGTTAGTTTTTGAGTTATTTTTCATTGTCTGTTAATATGGCTCCGCTTGCAGTTTTCTCTGGATGTGATGGTGCGGCGGATAAGGGGGCTGGTGACTTTCAGTAAAAAAGCCAGCCCCCTTCTCTGCAGCATAGGCTGAGCAGGACTGGCTTCGCCATGGACATTGGGCCCCATTCATTCCTGTCGTGGCACTGGCCTGTTGGCCCCGCGTTCTGCATTATTTTGTAGTAATGGGGGACATATTGGGGACTGGTGTTTAGTAAGCAGGCCAGCCCCTTTTTCCGCAGCATAGACTGAGCAGGACTGGCTTAGCCATGGACATTGGGCCCCATTGATTTCTATTATGTCCCTCGGCCTGTTGGCCCCACTTGGTGCATTATTTTGTAGTATGGGGGGCATATTGGGGGCTGGTGATTAGTAGTCACCAGGCCAGCCCCCTTCTCTGCAGTGTAGACTGAGCAGCACTGGCTTCACGATGGACTTTGGACTTCATTTATTTCCGTCATGGCCCCGCATTCTGCATTATTTTGTAGTATGGGGGGCATATTGGGGGCTGGTGATTATTACACTCACCAGGCCAGCCCCCTTCTCCGCAGCCTAGACTGAGCAGGACTGACTTCACCATGGACTTTGGGCCCCATTGATTTCTGTCATGGCCCCGCATTCTGCATTATTTTGTAGTATGGGGGGCATATTGGGGGCTGGTGATTATTAGTCACCAGGCCAGCCCCCTTCTCTGCAGCGTAGACTCAGCAGGACTGGCTTCACGATGGACTCTGGGCCCCATTGATTTCCGTCATGGCCCCGCGTTCTGCTTTGTTTTGTAGTATGGGGGGCTGCTCTGCAGGGGACGGGCGGCTCCCCCTGCCTCCATCTCTCTGTGACTCGGTGGGGTCCGGCGCTCGTGGTCCTCCATTCTCTGCGTTCCTGCTCTCTATTCCCCCTCATCCTCAGCGTTTTCTTCTCCCGGGGGGGGGGGGGGGGGGGAGCGGCTTCTTTCTTGTTGGTCATTGAGTTGACTTTTGTGAAGCGATTGTTGGGCTCCGCAGCCCGGCGAGGATGAAATGGGCCGGAAAGGCTCGGGGAGAATCGGGGCGAGCGGCGCCAAAACTCGAGTCCAGGAAATCGCTGGAAAAAACCCCTAAAAATCGCCCTCATTTGAATGGATAAAATGAGACTGAGAAAGTGATAATGATTTCTCCACTTGTTCCTTCTCCTTCGTCGTCGCCATGAATTCCGGCACGTTGGGCCACGAGGGGGGCGACATCTGTGACCTCGCACTGCACGGCCATCATCTGGGCTCCTCCACCCCGGCCTTTCTTCCCTGAGGGGGGATATGTAGGGCCCTGTGTTCCTTTGTGGTGGGGGGCGACCTCAGACGTGACCTTGGAAGGACCCTCTCCTAAGTGTATTATTACAATGGGGGTCAGGGGGCGCCATCTCTCACCGCCGTGGCGTTTTTAAGACTCGGGCATTTTTCTGTTATTTCTGCTCTCGGGGGCTCCGCTTGTTGTTTTCCTCCGGGCGGCCGGATTTCTATGGATTTCTGCGGACTTCTATGGATTTTTATGGATTTCTATGGGCTCCGCAGGTTTTATACATCTGTCAGTTTATTTTGCTGATTTTTCTTTAAAAACTTTTTTTCCGTCTTCCGTTTTTCCAGACGTCTGAATTGATCTGTGAGATCCCGTGTGATCCCCCGCAGAATCCACTTTTCCCCTACGGCGCTGTTCACACTGGCAAAATTCACAGTGAAAAATCTTCTTCCAAATATCCGGTTTTGTTGCAGATTATCATCTGCTTACAGGAGGTGTTTACATTCATGGCGGCTTTTCTGCGTTTCCTCATTGTTTTCTGTGATGAAATAAATTGCTAAATCTCTGGAAGCCGCAACGCGGGGAATTGTCAAAAACGCTGCAGATTTCATGATCGGTCAGAAAATAAAAAATAATAGTGTGCCGGAGATTCCCAGAATATCAGAAAAGCTGAAGAGAGAAAGCAGCGGGATGGGCCCTTGTCTCTGGCGGGGTGCGCCCTTGTCTCTGGCGGGGTGCGCCCTTGTCTCTGGCGGGGTGCGCCCTTGTCTCTGGCGGGGTGCGCCCTTGTCTCTGGCGGGGTGCGCCCTTGTCTCTGGCGGGGTGCGCCCTTGTCTCTGGCGGGGTGGGCCCTTGTCTCTGGCGGGGTGGGCCCTTGTCTATGGCGGGGTGGGCCTTAGTCTCTGGCGGGGTGAGCCTTAGTCTCTGGCGGGGTGGGCCCTAGTCTCTGGCGGGGTGGGCCCTCGTCTCCTCCGGCGGGGTGGGCCCTCGTCTCCTCCGGCGGGGTGGGCCCTCGTCTCCTCCGGCGGGGTGGGCCCTCTTCTCCTCCGGCGGGGTGGGCCCTCTTCTCCTCCGGCGGAGTGGGCCCTTTTCTCCTCCGGCGGAGTGGGCCCTTTTCTCCTCCGGCGGGGTGGGCCCTTTTCTCCTCCGGCGGGGTGGGCCCTTTTCTCCTCCGGCGGGGTGGGCCCTTTTCTCCTCCGGCGGGGTGGGCCCTTTTCTCCTCCGGCGGGGTGGGCCCTTTTCTCCTCCGGCGGGGTGGGCCCTTTTCTCCTCCGGCGGGGTGGGCCCTTTTCTCCTCCGGCGGGGTGGGCCCTTTTCTCCTCCGGCGGGGTGGGCCCTTTTCTCCTCCGGCGGGGTGGGCCCTTTTCTCCTCCGGCGGGGTGGGCCCTTTTCTCCTCCGGCGGGGTGGGCCCTTTTCTCCTCCGGCGGGGTGGGCCCTTTTCTCCTCCGGCGGGGTGGGCCCTTTTCTCCTCCGGCGGGGTGGGCCCTTTTCTCCTCCGGCGGGGTGGGCCCTTTTCTCCTCCGGCGGGGTGGGCCCTTTTCTCCTCCGGCGGGGTGGGCCCTTTTCTCCTCCGGCGGGGTGGGCCCTTTTCTCCTCCGGCGGGGTGGGCCCTTTTCTCCTCCGGCGGGGTGGGCCCTTTTCTCCTCCGGCGGGGTGGGGCCTTTTCTCCTCCGGCGGGGTGGGGCCTTTTCTCCTCTGGGGGTGGGCCCTTTTCTCCTCTGGGGGTGGGCCCTTTTCTCCTCTGGGGGTGGGCCCTTTTCTCCTCTGGGGGTGGGCCCTCGTCACCCACAGGGTGGGCCCTCGTCTTCTCTGGATAGGGACAATGGCTGCACGGCTCCTCCCCAAAGAAGTAGCGGACCCTGTGAGGATCGGTGACACTATCACTCCCAGTGTAGTCATCTCTTGCGCCCTCTCACCGCCCCAATCACCGTTGGGTTTCTCCAAAACTGAAATATTTTTTAGTTCCTTTCCATGTTGGGAATCTCTGCACCGGTCCTGAGATTGTATCATCCCATTGATCAGCATTTCATCCTGGGGAGGAACAGTCACCCCCGCTGCCGCTCTCTGGACCGGGGGCTCTCTGGACCGGGTTCTCTCTGGACCGGGGGCTCTCTGGACCGGGGGCTCTCTGGACCGGGGGCTCTCTGGACCGGGGGCTCTCTGGACCGGGGGCTCTCTGGACCGGGGGCTCTCTGGATCGGGGGCTCTCTGTACAAGGGCTCTCTGTATCCGGGGGCTCTCTGTATCCGGCGGTCTCTGTACGGGGGGTCTCCTCGCTCATCGAGTCTCGGCTGGCGTCTCAGTAATGTCAGGTTCTTCTGACTTTCCTGTGCTTTGTGCTCGCTGTATTCGCTCTGTTATGTGTTTGGGTTTGTTTTTGCTTTTATCTGTATTTTCGGCCTTATCTGCCGCTCGCACGGCTCCATTTTCTGCTCTGGTTTTATCAACAGTCCAAATACTGAGAAAAGGAAAAAAGAGCCCCGAAAGCTGCAGCTTCTGTATTCAGCACTAAGGCCACGTTCACACTCAGTCTGTGGACTCCAGCGCTGCCAGCAACAGGTGACTAGGTGGGCACTGATGGTGTGGGGGGCTCTCCATGTGACCCTGGCTGTAAGACCCCCGCTCCCCCCGTCCGTCGTCCCTGCCGTCAGACCCCCTGCTCCCGCCGGCCGTCGTCGGACCCCCCGCTCCCCCCGACCGTCGTCGGACCCCCCGCTCCCCCCGACCGTCGTCGGACCCCCCGCTCCCCCCGACCGTCGTCGGACCCCCCGCTCCCCCCCGACCGTCGTCGGACCCCCCGCTCCTCCCGACCGTCGTCGGACCGCCCGCTCCGGTGCCAACTCACTAAATTGTCTCTGCACTGTAAGATATTTAACCCGAGGCCCCTGAGATTTCATCAGGAACAGACACAAAGCTGGAGGCCGGGCCGGGCCGCCGTGTCCTGTAAGCGCCACAAATGCTTTTCATGGTGTCGGCGCCAATATCGGTATAAAGGGGGTCAGATTCCCAGAGTCACGCGGCCCCCTTCCCGATCCATCAGGATCCGCACACTAAAGCCGCCCTCCCAACCCAATATATAATGGGGTCATCACACGTTACGTGTGCAATCGACGCAGGATCAGACCTGGAGATGTAACGTAACACGTCCGGGGGCTTCTACTGTGTACACCCCCCAAAAGAAACAATCCCATCACTTATGGATCCTCCGATCCTGCACAATGGTGGAGATAGCGACCCCCGCCTGATGCATACCGGCCCAAGAGTGGGGGGCCCCCTCCGGTAATGGACTGTGCACTGTAGGGTCCGGCGTCCGTCACATCGGGGGGGTCAAAGGAATTGTACAGACGGGAGTCAGGCTGCAGTATTGTGACCAAGGTCACCATATACATGGAGCATCATCACCCCTGGATTAAACGATGCCCCCCAAACTAACTAGGGGAAAAAGTAAAGCCGAGTGCACACGTTCAGTGATCCTCTGGAAGAACGGATCGTGCAGGGGTGTGTATGGGGGGCTCTGTACTCCTCCCGGAGTGGCTCAGTGGTTAGCAGTGTACCATAAATATAGGGTGTCTGTGGTTAGCAGTGTACCATATATAGGGTGGCTCTGTGGTTATCGCTGCACTGTATATAGGGTGGCTCAATAGTTAGCGCTGCACTGTATATAGCGTGGCTCAGTGGTTAGCGTTGCACTGGATATAGGGTGGCTCAGTAGTTAGCGCTGTACTATATATAGGGTGGCTTAGTGGATAGCACTGTAATATATATGGTGGCTCAGTGGTTCGCTCTGTACTGTGTATAGGATTTCTCAGTGGTTAGCACTATTGAATACAGTGTCTCAGTGGTTAACACTACTATATGTAGGGTGGCTCAGTGGTTAGTGCTGTACTGTAGAGTGGCTCAGTGGTTAGCAGTGCACTGTATATAGGGTGGCTCAATGGTTAGCGCTATGCTGTATATAGGGTGCCTCAGTGGTTAGCTCTGTACTGTCTACAGGGGGACTCTGTGGTTAGCGCTATACTGTCTACAGGGGGACGCAGTGGTTATCGCTGTACTATAGGTTGGATCAGTGGTTAGCCCTGTACTGTATATAGGGTGGCTCAGTGGTTAGCAATGTACTGTATATAGGGTGGCTCAGTGGTTAGCCCTGTACTGTATATAGGGTGGCTCAGTGGTTAGCGTTGTACTGTATATAGGGTGGCTCAGTGGTTAGCACTGTACTATATGTAGGTTGGCTCAGTGGTTAGCCCTGTACTCTATCGGGTGGCTCAGTGGTTAGCACTGACTTTTCAAGGCGTTTGTTTCTCCGGGTGTTACGTGGTTTCCCCCAGATTCTCTCTCTTACTCCCGCACTCCAGATACATTCAGATATAGACGGTGCGTCCCAATGGGCACAGTGCTGATGTCTGTACAGCGCTGCGGAATATGATGGCGCTATATAAGCAGAATGTAATAATTATGTAGCTTTTTCCAGCAGACGGGATCTCGTCGTGTCCCTGTTGTACCTCCAGCAGAGAGATCAGTGGTATCAGGGACTGTAAGCTGCAAATAAAAGAACTACTACTCCCAGCATTGTTTTTTTCTGTTCCCCTAGAATAGATGTGTTCAGCCTTTGGCTCGGGCGGAGGATCTGCCCCCGATGTCTGAGACGTGGGGAATGCGGTGGAATAAATGGCATCTCTTATGCCCCTGTCACCTCCACCATTAGTGATCATTAGGGCCTGTAACTGGCGAGTGCGGTTCTGGGCGTGCGGTCCATTATATCCTCCCTGGAGTGTGGTCCTGGATGTGTGTGCGGTCCTTGGTACGTGTTGTTTGTTGTGTGATCTGTGGTGTGTGGCGTCCATGATGAGTGCGTTCTGTGGCGTGTGGTCCGTGGCGTGCAGTTCATGGTGAGTGCAATCCGTGGTGTGTGGCGTGTAGTCCATGTTGAGTCTGGCTCGTGGCTGGTGGCGTGCGGTCCATGGTGAGTGCGCTCTGTGATGTGTGCAGTCCTTGGCTTTTGGTGTCCAGTCTGGGGCGTTTGGCTCTTGGCGTGCAGTCCGTGGCATGTGGGTCTCTTGGCGTGCAGTTCGTGGTGAGCGTGGTCTGTGGCTCTTGGTGTATAGTCTGTGGCATGCATTTTTTTTTGGCATGCGGTCCGTGGCGTGTGGCTCTCTTGGCGCTCAGTCCATGGCTCTTGTGCGGTCCGTGGCATGTAGCTCTCTTGGCGTGCAGTTCGTGGCGGGCGCGGTCTGTAGCGTTTGGCTCTTGGCTTGCGGTCCGTGGCTCTTGGCTTACGGTCTGTGGCTCTTGATGTGCGGTTCGTGGCGTGCGGACAGATTTCCAGCTCTTTCTATAGAATCCGGTGTTTTTCTCGGCGGTTTCCCAATATAATGTTTGCCGCTGTTGCATAACAAGAATAACTTTATTAGGGTAAAGTCTGTTCCTGACGCTCCGGCCCTGGACTTTCACCTCGGTGTGAAACACAGCGCGGGGCCCAACTGTCACCTGTGCGGAAAGTGTCAGCCCCCGCTGCTCCAAGTCCCAGCAGATCCTGCTCATATCGGGGTAATCGGCCATAAATAACTAATATTAGTGTCCGTCCTCAATATTAATATTGGATCATTGGAACAGTACGACATCCACTAACCTCCAGCCCATACAGAACTATGATGTCTGCAGGTTGGAGGCTGCTCATTTCAGTTGCAGCGTTGCCGTTTGATGCAGGATGTCCGCAGGTTGGAGGCTGCTGGTTTTGGTCACGGCGTTGTCGTCTGATGTAGGGTGTCCGCAGGTTGGAGGCCGCTGGTTTCGGTCGTTGCTTTGCTGTCTGATGTAGGATGTCCGCAGGTTAGAGGCCGCTGGTTTCGGTCGCGGCGTTGCCGTCTGATGTAGGATGTCCGCAGGTTGGGGGCCGCTGGATTCGGTCGTTGCTTTGCTGTCTGATGTAGGATGTCCGCAGGTTGGAGGCCGCTGGTTACGGTCGCGGCGTTGCCGTCTGATGTAGGGTGTCCGCAGGTTGGAGGCCGCTGGTTTCGGTCGTTGCTTTGCTGTCTGATGTAGAATGTCCGCAGGTTGGAGGCCGCTGGTTTTGGTCGCGGCATTGCCGTCTGATGTAGGATGTCCGCAGGTTGGGGGCCGCTGGATTCGGCCGTGATGTTGCCATCTGATGTAGGATGTCCGCAGGTTGGGGGCCGCTGGTTTCGGTCGCGGCGTTGCCGTCTGATGTAGGATGTCCGCAGGTTGGAGGCCACTGGTTTCGGCTGCAGCGTTTCCATGTGGTGTAGGATATCCGCAGGTTGGATGCTGCTGGTTTCGGCTGCAGCGTTCCAGACTGATGTAGGATATCCGCAGGTTGGGGGCTGCTGGTTTGAGCTGCAGCGTTGCCGTCTGATGTAGGATGTCTGCAGGTTGGATGCTGCTGGTCTCGGCTGCAGCGTTCCTGACTGATGTAGGATGTCCGCAGGTTGGAGGCTGCTGGTTTTGGTTGCAGCGTTGCCGTCTGATGTAGGATGTCTGCAGGTTGGAGGCCGCTGGTTTCGGTTACCGTCTGATGTAGGATGTCCACAGGTTGGAGGCCGCTGGTTTCGGCCGTTGCCGTCTGATGTAGGATGTCCGCAGGTTGGGGGCCGCTGGTTTCGGCCGTGGTGTTGCCGTCTGATGTAGGATGTCCGTAGGTTGGAGGCCACTGGTTTCGGCTGCAGCGTTGCCGTCTGATGTAGGATGTCCGTAGGTTGGAGGCCGCTGGTTTCGGCTGCAGCGTTGCCGTCTGATGTAGGATGTCCGTAGGTTGGAGGCCGCTGGTTTCGGCTGCAGCGTTGCCGTCTGATGTAGGATGTCCGCAGGTTGGAGGCCACTGGTTTCGACTGCAGCGTTTCTATCTGATGTAGGATGTCCGCAGGTTGAAGGCCGCTGGTTTCGGCTGTGACGTTGCCGTCTGATGTAGGATGTCCGCAGGTTGGATGCTGCTGGTTTCGGTTGCAGTGATGCCGTCTGATGTAGGATGTCCGCAGGTTGGAAGCTGCTTGTTTTGATTGCAGCGTTCCTGACTGATGTAGGATGTCCGCAGGTTGGAGGCCGCTGGTTTCGGCTGCAGCGTTGCTGTCTGATGTAGGATGTCCGCAGGTTGGATGCTGCTGGTTTCGGCTGTGACGTTGCCGTCTGATGTAGGATGTCCGCAGGTTGGATGCTGCTGGTTTCGGTTGCAGTGATGCCGTCTGATGTAGGATGTCCGCAGGTTGGAAGCTGCTTGTTTTGATTGCAGCGTTCCTGACTGATGTAGGATGTCCGCAGGTTGGAGGCCGCTGGTTTCGGCTGCAGCGTTGCTGTCTGATGTAGGATGTCCGCAGGTTGGAGGCCACTGGTTTCGACTGCAGCGTTTCTATCTGATGTAGGATGTCCGCAGGTTGAAGGCCGCTGGTTTCGGCTGTGACGTTGCCGTCTGATGTAGGATGTCCGCAGGTTGGAAGCTGCTTGTTTTGATTGCAGCGTTCCTGACTGATGTAGGATGTCCGCAGGTTGAAGGCCGCTGGTTTTGGTTGCAGTGATGCCGTCTGATGTAGGATGTCCGCAGGTTGGAGGCAGCTGGTTTCGGTCGTTGCGTTGCCGTCTGATGTATGATGTCTGCAGGTTGGGGGCCGCTGGTTTCGGTTTTTGCGTTCCTGACTGATGTAGGATATCCGCAGGTTGGAGGCAGCTGGTTTCGGTCGTTGCGTTGCTGTCTGATGTATGATGTCTGCAGGTTGGGGGCCGCTGGTTTCGGTTTTTGCGTTGCTGTCTGATGTAGGTTGTCCGCAGGTTGGAGGCCGCTGGTTTCGGTCGTTGCCGTCTGATGTAGGTTGTCTGCAGGTTGGGGGCTGCTGGTTTCGGTCGCGGCGTTGCCGTCTGATGTAGGTTGTCCGCAGGTTGGGGTCTGCTGGTTTCGGTCGCGGCGTTGCCGTCTGATGTAGGTTGTCTGCAGGTTGGGGGCTGCTGGTTTCGGTCGCGGCGTTGCCGTCTGATGTAGGTTTTCCGCAGGTTGGGGGTTGCTGGTTTCGGTCTCGGCATTGCCGTCTGATGTAGGATGTCCGCAGGTTGGGGGCCGCTGGTTTCGGTCGCGACATTGCTGACCCCTTCCCTCCTCATTCCCGCAGTTTTCCTCACTTTACTGTGTGAATACATATAGAAAGAGAATGTCAGCTTTGGCTCAGAAAGCCGCCCGGGGCGATGGCTGACGACGAGGACGCAGGATCCTCCGCTCCAGCTACAAGTCGGCTCTTGTTGACTTCCTTGACAAAAGCGGCTGTGAGTGCGAGCAGCGAACATTCCCATCTCCAGCCTTTTAACCTCCTCAGTGCTGGAGAACGCCAGCGGTCACCGCGGCAAGAAGCGCTGCCCTCGCTGTCACATTTATCCTGCGCCATTCTTGATATTCGTGATAAACACCAGATTTGCCTCTCAGGTCATAAGTCCTGGCTGTGGCCTGCACCGGCCATCCGGAGTCTTATTAGCCTGGGTGCATATTGTGCCAAATCCTCATCCTGCACACGGCAGGTGTACCGGGAGCCGGCAGCTGGTGCCCCATGTGCAAACACGAGCCGGCACCCGTGTACCGGAGACTTACCCGGTGCAAAGCAATGTGCAAACGCCCGGGAGGCAAGAAGTGTGGGCTTTACCGTGGATCATTTTGCAGGGAATATGGTCTCATCTCTTGTGAATGTGCTAAATCCAAACTGCTGCAAATTGGTGCTAGTAAAATCCGTGGCAGGTTGCACCGGCGGTAGGTTGCACGGGCGCCATGTTACACCGATATGACCCAGAAATGCCTGCGTGCTCCGGGTTGTCAAATCTCCAGCACGCGCCATCATTCTTCACAGTGTAATATCTGGCGTGTACTCGGCACACTGTAAAGATTCTCCCGGTCACAATGCAGACATGTCTCCCAATATGTATTTATGTTACTCACTTGTATAGCGCCATTAATACAGCTAGCTGCGAGATGGCGACTGTTTTTTTTTTTGTTTTTTTTTAACCCTCTGACACTGGTCGGGGCATGTATACGTGGGGGGACATATACACCAGGGACGCATACATGTGGTGCATATGGGGAGCATATACACTGGTGCTGTATACACGGGGGTGTGGGAGACGTAAACACAAGGGGACATACACACGTTGGACCTGCGCCCGCAGACCTGGTGACTAGCGGCTCTGGATCAGCGGTGGTCGGAGCAGCGGTGCCTTTTGCCGCTGCTGATGCTTTTCTTTCTGATGATTGTGAGGAGGGCGTTGTGTGGCGGCCCCTGCCCTCCCCCCGCACTGTCATGTGCCCGTACTGCTGACATGGACGTCTTCATGTTGCTGGAGTTAATGATTAGCCGGCGAGCGTTCAACCTAGTGACCGGGGATATATATATATCTCCTGCTGGTCACCGGGGATATATAGTATATACATATATATACCCTGCTGGTCACCGGGGATATACAGTATATACATATATATACCCTGCTGGTCACCGGGGATATACAGTATATACATATATATACCCTGCTGGTCACCGGGGATATACAGTATATACATATATATACCCTGCTGGTCACCGGGGATATACAGTATATACATATATATATACCCTGCTGGTCACCGGGGATATACAGTATATACATATATATACCCTGCTGGTCACTGGGGATATACAGTATATACATATGTATACCCTGCCGGTCACTGGGGATATACTGTATATACATATGTATACCCTGCCAGTCACTGGGGATATACTGTATATACATATATATACCCTGCCAGTCCACTAGTTAAGAAATGATCAGCCTCTAAATTTGTATTTATAGAGAAGCTCTGGATATTGCAGCTCCATCTCCCCCCTCCCCGCAGTCACTTGATGCGGAAGCGTCCTGATAATAAGACAGTGAGTGAGGAAGTCGTTAATTATGAGAATTAGTGGCCTGGACAGCGTCCTGGTAATGAAGCGCCCTGTGTGTGCCGCAGGAGCATTACTGTGCCGGCTCTTGTGCTGTGTATACAGATGTTTGCACTGAAGGGATCACTGGAGCACAGCAGCCTTTTCTCTGCTGTTCCACATTCAGCAGCAGCGGGGGGACTGCAGGTGACATTACTGGACATCGCCAGGGGATAGGTGCAGTCCGCAGCGGGGCGATAGGTGCAGCTGATCTCTGGTGATGGATAGGTGGTGTTCTCAGTGATGTCACTGCTGATCTCTGGTGATGGATAGGAGGTGTTCTCAGTGATGTCCCCGCTGATCTCTGGTGATGGATAGGCGGTGTTCTCAGTGATGTCACTGCTGATCTCTGGTGATGGATAGGAGGTGTTCTCAGTGATGTCACTGCTGATCTCTGGTGATGGATAGGAGGTGTTCTCAGTGATGTCACCGCTGATCTCTGGTGATGGATAAGCGGTGTTCTCAGTGATGTCACTGCTGATCTCTGGTGATGGATAGGTGGTGTTCTCAGTGATGTCACCGCTGATCTCTGGTGATGGATAGGAGGTGTTCTCAGTGATGTCACCGCTGATCTCTGGTGATGGATAGGCGGTGTTCTCAGTGATGTCACCGCTGATCTCTGGTGATGAATAGGAGGTGTACTCAGTGATGTCACTGCTGATCTCTGGTGATGGATAGGAGGTGTTCTCAGTGATGTCACTGCTGATCTCTGGTGATGGATAGGAGGTGTTCTCAGTGATGTCACTGCTGATCTCTGGTGATGGATAGGAGGTGTTCTCAGTGATGTCACCGCTGATCTCTGGTGATGGATAGGAGGTGTTCTCAGTGATGTCAATGCTGATCTCTGGTGATGGATAGGAGGTGTTCTCAGTGATGTCACCGCTGATCTCTGGTGATGGATAGGAGGTGTTCTCAGTGATGTCACTGCTGATCTCTGGTGATGGATAGGAGGTGTTCTCAGTGATGTCAATGCTGATCTCTGGTGATGGATAGGAGGTGTTCTCAGTGATGTCACTGCTGATCTCTGGTGATGGATAGGAGGTGTTCTCAGTGATGTCAATGCTGATCTCTGGTGATGGATAGGAGGTGTTCTCAGTGATGTCACCGCTGATCTCTGGTGATGGATAGGAGGTGTTCTCAGTGATGTCACTGCTGATCTCTGGTGATGGATAGGCGGTGTTCTCAGTGATGTCACTGCTGATCTCTGGTGATGGATAGGAGGTGTTCTCAGTGATGTCACTGCTGATCTCTGGTGATGGATAGGAGGTGTTCTCAGTGATGTCACTGCTGATCTCTGGTGATGGATAGGCGGTGTTCTCAGTGATGTCACCGCTGATCTCTGGTGATGGATAGGTGGTGTTCTCAGTGATGTCACTGCTGATCTCTGGTGATGGATAGGAGGTATTCTCAGTGATGTCACCGCTGATCTCTGGTGATGGATAGGCGGTGTTCTCAGTGATGTCACTGCTGATCTCTGGTGATGGATAGGTGGTGTTCTCAGTGATGTCACTGCTGATCTCTGGTGATGGATAGGAGGTGTTCTCAGTGATGTCACCGCTGATCTCTGGTGATGGATAGGAGGTGTTCTCAGTGATGTCACCGCTGATCTCTGGTGATGGATAGGTGGTGTTCTCAGTGATGTCACCGCTGATCTCTGGTGATGGATAGGCGGTGTTCTCAGTGATGTCACTGCTGATCTCTGGTGATGGATAGGCGGTGTTCTCAGTGATGTCACCGCTGATCTCTGGTGATGGATAGGAGGTGTTCTCAGTGATGTCAATGCTGATCTCTGGTGATGGATAGGAGGTGTTCTCAGTGATGTCACCGCTGATCTCTGGTGATGGATAGGAGGTGTTCTCAGTGATGTCAATGCTGATCTCTGGTGATGGATAGGAGGTGTTCTCAGTGATGTCACTGCTGATCTCTGGTGATAGATAGGCGGTGTTCTCAGTGATGTCACTGCTGATCTCTGGTGATGGATAGGAGGTGTTCTCAGTGATGTCACCGCTGATCTCTGGTGATGGATAGGAGGTGTTCTCAGTGATGTCACTGCTGATCTCTGGTGATGGATAGGCGGTGTTCTCAGTGATGTCACCGCTGATCTCTGGTGATGGATAGGAGGTGTTCTCAGTGATGTCACTGCTGATCTCTGGTGATGGATAGGCGGTGTTCTCAGTGATGTCACCGCTGATCTCTGGTGATGGATAGGCGGTGTTCTCAGTGATGTCACCGCTGATCTCTGGTGATGGATAGGCGGTGTTCTCAGTGATGTCACTGCTGATCTCTGGTGATGGATAGGCGGTGTTCTCAGGGATGTCACTGCTGATCTCTGGTGATGGATAGGAGGTGTTCTCAGTGATGTCACCGCTGATCTCTGGTGATAGATAGGTGGTGTTCTCAGTGATGTCACCGCTGATCTCTGGTGATGGATAGGAGGTGTTCTCAGTGATGTCACTGCTGATCTCTGGTGATGGATAGGAGGTGTTCTCAGTGATGTCACCGCTGATCTCTGGTGATGGATAGGAGGTGTTCTCAGTGATGTCACCGCTGATCTCTGGTGATGGATAGGAGGTGTTCTCAGTGATGTCACTGCTGATCTCTGGTGATGGATAGGCGGTGTTCTCAGTGATGTCACCGCTGATCTCTGGTGATGGATAGGCGGTGTTCTCAGTGATGTCACTGCTTATCTCTGGTGATGGATAGGAGGTGTTCTCAGTGATGTCACTGCTGATCTCTGGTGATGGATAGGCGGTGTTCTCAGTGATGTCACCGCTGATCTCCCTTTATCTTGGGTAGGAGGTGTTCTCAGTGATGTCACCGCTGATCTCTGGTGATGGATAGGAGGTGTTCTCAGTGATGTCACCGCTGATCTCTGGTGATGGATAGGAGGTGTTCTCAGTGATGTCACTGCTGATCTCTGGTGATGGATAGGCGGTGTTCTCAGTGATGTCACCGCTGATCTCTGGTGATGGATAGGAGGTGTTCTCAGTGATGTCACTGCTGATCTCTGGTGATAGATAGGCGGTGTTCTCAGTGATGTCACCGCTGATCTCTGGTGATGGATAGGAGGTGTTCTCAGTGATGTCACTGCTGATCTCTGGTGATGGATAGGAGGTGTTCTCAGTGATGTCACTGCTGATCTCTGGTGATGGATAGGAGGTGTTCTCAGTGATGTCACTGCTGATCTCTGGTGATGGATAGAAGGTGTTCTCAGTGATGTCACCGCTGATCTCTGGTGATGGATAGGCGGTGTTCTCAGTGATGTCACTGCTGATCTCTGGTGATGGATAGGAGGTGTTCTCAGTGATGTCACTGCTGATCTCTGGTGATGGATAGGCGGTGTTCTCAGTGATGTCACCGCTGATCTCTGGTGATGGATAGGAGGTGTTCTCAGTGATGTCACTGCTGATCTCTGGTGATGGATAGGCGGTGTTCTCAGTGATGTCACTGCTGATCTCTGGTGATGGATAGGCGGTGTTCTCAGTGATGTCACCGCTGATCTCTGGTGATGGATAGGAGGTGTTCTCAGTGATGTCACTGCTGATCTCTGGTGATGGATAGGAGGTGTTCTCAGTGATGTCACTGCTGATCTCTGGTGATGGATAGGCGGTGTTCTCAGTGATGTCACTGCTGATCTCTGGTGATGGATAGGAGGTGTTCTCAGTGATGTCACCGCTGATCTCTGGTGATGGATAGGCGGTGTTCTCAGTGATGTCACTGCTGATCTCTGGTGATGGATAGGAGGTGTTCTCAGTGATGTCACCGCTGATCTCTGGTGATGGATAGGCGGTGTTCTCAGTGATGTCACCGCTGATCTCTGGTGATGGATAGGCGGTGTTCTCAGTGATGTCACTGCTGATCTCTGGTGATGGATAGGCGGTGTTCTCAGTGATGTCACTGCTGATCTCCGGTGATGGATAGGAGGTGTTCTCAGTGATGTCACCGCTGATCTCTGGTGATGGATAGGCGGTGTTCTCAGTGATGTCACCGCTGATCTCTGGTGATGGATAGGAGGTGTTCTCAGTGATGTCACCGCTGATCTCTGGTGATGGATAGGCGGTGTTCTCAGTGATGTCACCGCTGATCTCTGGTGATGGATAGGAGGTGTTCTCAGTGATGTCACTGCTGTTCTCTGGTGATGGATAGGAGGTGTTCTCAGTGATGTCACCGCTGATCTCTGGTGATGGATAGGAGGTGTTCTCAGTGATGTCACCGCTGATCTCTGGTGATGGATAGGAGGTGTTCTCAGTGATGTCACCGCTGATCTCTGGTGATGGATAGGAGGTGTTCTCAGTGATGTCACCGCTGATCTCTAGTGATGGATAGGTGGTGTTCTCAGTGATGTCACCGCTGACCTCTGGTGATGGATAGGAGGTGTTCTCAGTGATGTCACTGCTGATCTCTGGTGATGGATAGGAGGTGTTCTCAGTGATGTCACTGCTGATCTCTGGTGATGGATAGGTGGTATACTCAGTGATGTCACCGCTGATCTCTGGTGATGGATAGGAGGTGTTCTCAGTGATGTCACCGCTGATCTCTGGTGATAGGAGGTGTTCTCAGTGATGTCACTGCTGATCTCTGGTGATGGATAGGAGGTGTTCACAGTGATGTCACCGCTGATCTCTGGTGATGGATAGGAGGTGTTTTCTCAGTGATGTCACTGCTGATCTCTGGTGATGGATAGGAGGTGTTCTCAGTGATGTCACCGCTGATCTCCCTTTATCTTGGGTAGGAGGTGTTCTCAGTGATGTCACTGCTGATCTCTGGTGATGGATAGGAGGTGTTCTCAGTGATGTCACTGCTGATCTCTGGTGATGGATAGGAGGTGTTCTCAGTGATGTCACCGCTGATCTCTGGTGATGGATAGGAGGTGTTCTCAGTGATGTCACCGCTGATCTCTGGTGATGGATAGGAGGTGTTCTCAGTGATGTCACCGCTGATCTCTGGTGATGGATAGGAGGTGTTCTCAGTGATGTCACCGCTGATCTCTGGTGATGGATAGGCGGTGTTCTCAGTGATGTCACTGCTGATCTCTGGTGATGGATAGGAGGTGTTCTCAGTGATGTCACCGCTGATCTCTGGTGATGGATAGGAGGTGTTCTCAGTGATGTCACTGCTGATCTCTGGTGATGGATAGGAGGTATACTCAGTGATGTCACCGCTGATCTCTGGTGATGGATAGGAGGTGTTCTCAGTGATGTCACCGCTGATCTCTGGTGATGGATAGGCGGTGTTCTCAGTGATGTCACTGCTGATCTCTGGTGATGGATAGGAGGTGTTCTCAGTGATGTCACCGCTGATCTCTGGTGATGGATAGGAGGTGTTCTCAGTGATGTCACCGCTGATCTCTGGTGATGGATAGGAGGTGTTCTCAGTGATGTCACCGCTGATATCTGGTGATGGATAGGAGGTGTTCTCAGGGATGTCACCGCTGATCTCTGGTGATGGATAGGCGGTGTTCTCAGTGATGTCACTGCTGATCTCTGGTGATGGATAGGCGGTGTTCTCAGTGATGTCACTGCTGATCTCTGGTGATGGATAGGAGGTGTTCTCAGTGATGTCACCGCTGATCTCTGGTGATGGATAGGAGGTGTTCTCAGTGATGTCACTGCTGATCTCTGGTGATGGATAGGAGGTGTTCTCAGTGATGTCACCGCTGATCTCTGGTGATGGATAGGCGGTGTTCTCAGTGATGTCACTGCTGATCTCTGGTGATGGATAGGAGGTGTTCTCAGTGATGTCACCGCTGATCTCTGGTGATGGATAGGCGGTGTTCTCAGTGATGTCACTGCTGATCTCTGGTGATGGATAGGAGGTGTTCTCAGTGATGTCACTGCTGATCTCCGGTGATGGATAGGAGGTGTTCTCAGTGATGTCACTGCTGATCTCTGGTGATGGATAGGCGGTGTTCTCAGTGATGTCACTGCTGATCTCTGGTGATGGATAGGCGGTGTTCTCAGTGATGTCACTGCTGATATCTGGTGATGGATAGGAGGTGTTCTCAGTGATGTCACTGCTGATCTCTGGTGATGGATAGGAGGTGTTCTCAGTGATGTCACTGCTGATCTCTGGTGATGGATAGGTGGTGTTCTCAGTGATGTCACTGCTGATCTCTGGTGATGGATAGGCGGTGTTCTCAGTGATGTCACTGCTGATCTCTGGTGATGGATAGGAGGTGTTCTCAGTGATGTCACCGCTGATCTCTGGTGATGGATAGGAGGTGTTCTCAGTGATGTCACTGCTGATCTCTGGTGATGGATAGGTGGTGTTCTCAGTGATGTCACCGCTGATCTCTGGTGATGGATAGGAGGTGTTCTCAGTGATGTCATCGCTGATCTCTGGTGATGGATAGGCGGTGTTCTCAGTGATGTCACTGCTGATCTCTGGTGATGGAAAGGTGGTGTTCTCAGTGATGTCACTGCTGATCTCTGGTGATGGATAGGCGGTGTTCTCAGTGATGTCACTGCTGATCTCTGGTGATGGATAGGAGGTGTTCTCAGTGATGTCACCGCTGATCTCTGGTGATGGATAGGCGGTGTTCTCAGTGATGTCACCACTGATCTCCCTTTATCTTGGGTAGGGAGCATATGATGTGCTCTGTTTTGCACAGTTGCCCTGTGCGTTTATTAGTGTATAGTACATTGGTGTGATTGGTGGCAGCGGTCCTCTGAGCTGCCCGTCTGGATGTCACCTCCTTACACCTTCCCTGTGAGTGATGATCGCTGCCTTTGGCTGTGATTTTGGATGCTTTTCGCGCTGCTCCTCCCGTCCGTCTCCCCCGCTCCTTATTATCCGGAGATAAGTTCTCAGCACCCCCGGACTCCTGCCAGGTCCTCTGAAATCCTCCTAGTGAGTTGTCAGCGCCTTCTTCCAGCTTTTCAGCAGCCGTCCAATCTCTTACTGGGAGTTTAACCCTTTGCAGAATGGTTTCTTGCATTGCAGGGTTCTGCTGGTCTGTGCAGGGCGCTCGTTTCCATGTGTGAACATGTCCTATGTACGGATCGGCTGCAGCGTCTGTAGAATGCTGTGTGAATGCGTCCTATGTACAGATCGGCTGCAGCGTCTGTAGAATGCTGTGTGAACGCGTCCTATGTACGGATCGGCTGCAGCGTCTGTAGAATGCTGTGTGAACGCATTCTATGTACGGATCGGCTGCAGCATCTGTAGAATGCTGTGTGAATGCGTCCTATGTACAGATCGGCTGCAGCGTCTGTAGAATGCTGTGTGAACGCGTCCTATGTACGGATCGGCTGCAGCGTCTGTAGAATGCTGTGTGAACGCGTCCTATGTACGGATTGGCTGCAGCGTCTGTAGAGCGCTGTGTGAACGCGTCCTATGTACGGATTGGCTGCAGCGTCTGTAGAGTGCTGTGTGAACGTGTCCTATGTACGGATCGGCTGCAGCGTCTGTAGAGCGCTGTGTGAACGAGTTTTATGTACGGATCGGCTGCAGCGTCTGTAGAATGCTGTGTGAACGCGTCCTATGTACGGATTGGCTGCAGCGTCTGTAGAATGCTGTGTGAACGCGTCCTATGTACGGATCGGCTGCAGCGTCTGTAGAGTGCTGTGTGAACGCGTCCTATGTACGGATCGGCTGCAGCGTCTGTAGAGCGCTGTGTGAACGTGTCCTATGTACGGATCGGCTGCAGCGTCTGTAGAATGCTGTGTGAACGCGTCCTATGTACGGATTGGCTGCAGCGTCTGTAGAATGCTGTGTGAACGCGTCCTATGTACGGATCGGCTGCAGCGTCTGTAGAGTGCTGTGTGAACGCGTCCTATGTACGGATCGGCTGCAGCGTCTGTAGAGCGCTGTGTGAACGTGTCCTATGTACGGATCGGCTGCAGCGTCTGTAGAGTGCTGTGTGAACGCATTCTATGTACGGATCGGCTGCAGCGTCTGTAGAGTGCTGTGTGAACGTGTCCTATGTACGGATCGGCTGCAGCGTCTGTAGAATGCTGTGTGAATGCGTCCTATGTACAGATCGGCTGCAGCGTCTGTAGAATGCTGTGTGAATGCGTCCTATGTACAGATCGGCTGCAGCGTCTGTAGAATGCTGTGTGAACGCGTCCTATGTACGGATCGGCTGCAGCGTCTGTAGAATGCTGTGTGAACGCGTCCTATGTACGGATCGGCTGCAGCGTCTGTAGAGCGCTGTGTGAACGCGTCCTATGTACGGATTGGCTGCAGCGTCTGTAGAGTGCTGTGTGAACGTGTCCTATGTACGGATCGGCTGCAGCGTCTGTAGAGCGCTGTGTGAACGAGTTTTATGTACGGATCGGCTGCAGCGTCTGTAGAGCGCTGTGTGAACGCGTCCTATGTACGGATTGGCTGCAGCGTCTGTAGAGTGCTGTGTGAACGTGTCCTATGTACGGATTGGCTGCAGCGTCTGTACAGTGCTGTGTGAACGCGTCCTATGTACGGATTGGCTGCAGCGTCTGTAGAGCGCTGTGTGAACGCGTCCTATGTACGCATCGGCTGCAGCGTCTGTAGAGCGCTGTGTGAACGCGTCCTATGTACGGATTGGCTGCAGCGTCTGTAGAGCGCTGTGTGAACGCGTCCTATGTACGCATCGGCTGCAGCGTCTGCACAGCATCTGCTCAAAACAAATCCTCAACTTCAGTGATTTCACGACTTGCAGCCCGGATGCAACACAAAGGCGCGAATAATGTCTGCATGTGAGACCGCCGCAGCTGGCAGAGATAACATTACCAAAAATTCTATATGGATGAAACTCCGCGCGGCCGGACGGGCAGGTGTCACCGGATTATAGGAAAAGCCTCCAGGAACACAGAAGTAACGGGGGCGGGTGGTGTGAGCATATAATGTGTCAGTAACATCTATGTCCATACAATTATATATAGAATGAAAAAGATACCTCTGAAAGTACATTGTATTTCTTATCTTACTCTATCCTGTATTATACTCCAGAGCTGCACTCAGCAGTCACTGTGTACATATATTACATTACTTATCCTGAGTTACCTGCTGTATTATACTCCAGAGCTGCACTCACTATTCTGCTGGTGCAGTCACTGTGTACATACATTACTGATCCTGAGTTACCTCCTGTATTATACTCCAGAGCTGCACTCACTATTCTGCTGGTGCAGTCACTGTGTACATACATTACTGATCCTGAGTTACCTCCTGTATTATACTCCAGAGCTGCACTCACTATTCTGCTGGTGCAGTCACTGTGTACATACATTACTTATCCTGAGTTACCTCCTGTATTATACTCCAGAGCTGCACTCACTATTCTGCTGGTGCAGTCACTGCGTACATACATTACTGATCCTGAGTTACCTCCTGTATTATACTCCAGAGCTGCACTCACTATTCTGCTGGTGCAGTCACTGTGTACATACATTACTGATCCTGTACTGATCCAGTGCTGTGTCCTCCAGCACTCGGCTCATTAGGAGGAGGTGACTGAGCGTGTGTGTCCTCCAGCACTCAGCTCATTAGGGGCAGGTGACTGAGCGTGTGTGTCCTCCAGCATTCGGCTCATTAGGAGGAGGTGACTGAGCGTGTGTGTCCTCCAGCACTCGGCTCATTAGGTGGAGGTGACTGAGCGTGTGTGTCCTCCAGCACTCAGCTCATTAGGGGCAGGTGACTGAGCGTGTGTGTCCTCCAGCATTCGGCTCATTAGGAGGAGGTGACTGAGCGTGTGTGTCCTCCATCACTCGGCTCATTAGGAGGAGGTGACTGAGCGTGTGTCCCCTTCAGCACTTAACTCGCATGAACACAAGGAAGCATGGAGCAATCCTCGTGCAGTTCTGCAGACTGTAGTGTCGCTTGTCTATTGGACACCACTGGTGAGAGGTGGGAATAATTGTGCCTAATGACACCTGCGACCATCGTAGCAACCCCAGATAGACACCAGTTGTGTCTGCACATTCAGACATGACTTGGCCGACATTTGTAATGTCGCAGGGTCCGGTCTCCGTCGCAGGGTCCGGTCTCCGTCGCAGGGTCCGGTCTCCGTCGCAGGGTCCGGTCTCCGTCGCAGGGTCCGGTCTCCGTCGCAGGGTCCGGTCTCCGTCGCAGGGTCCGGTCTCCGTCGCAGGGTCCGGTCTCCGTCGCAGGGTCCGGTCTCCGTCGCAGGGTCCGGTCTCCGTCGCAGGGTCCGGTCTCCGGCGGATTGTCCGGTCTCCGGCGGATTGTCCGGTCTCCGGCGGATTGTCCCGCCTCTGGTGCAGGGTCCCGCCTCTGGCGCAGGGTCCCGTCTCTGGCGCAGGGTCCCGTCTCTGGCGCAGGATCCCGTCTCTGGCGGATTGTCCTGCTTCCAGTGGAGGGTCCTGTCTCCTGTGGATTGTCCTGTCTCCGGTGGAGGGTCCCGTCTTCTGTGGATTGTCCCGTCTCTGGTGGCGGATCCCGTCTCCGGTGGCGGATCCCGTCTCCGGTGGCGGATCCCGTCTCCGGTGGCGGATCCCGTCTCCGGTGGCGGATCCCGTCTCCGGTGGATTGGCCCGTCTCCGGTGGATTGTCCTGCTTCCAGTGAAGGGTCCCATCTCCGGTGGATTGGCCCGTCTCCTGTGGATTGTCCTGCTTCCAGTGAAGGGTTCCGTCTCCGGTGGAGGGTCCTGTCTCCGGCGGATTGTCCTGCTTTTGCTGAAGGGTCCTGTCTCCGGTGCTTTTCTGCAACCTCATAGCGCCACCCGGTGTCCGTCCATGTTGGTTGCCACCACAGGTGCTTGGCAATGACGGTGATCGGATGGCGTTGGCCTGTGACAGTGAATGGACGCTCATTGCTGCCATAAAGTCCTTTCCAGACAATGCGGGAGCGGCTTCTTTGTCCTCTTGTTGCTTTGTGTGCAGGATTGTTGAGGCTGTGAATTGCTCTCTGGGGGTCATTAAACTTGGAATTCCTTACACTTGGGGGTCTGTTTCTGGCTTTGCTCGTCCTGTGTCTTTGTGATGTCTCACTCTTGTGTTTGGAGACCCCGGATCTCCAGCTGATCCTTTCATGTCTCTTTTCCCCGGTAATAAAATCATCGCAGCCATTCAGATTGCTCCCCGGGAGCCGTAAAGCCGCGAGCCCCGGTCCTCCCGTCACTTCCCTGCGCCAAAATGACTGCAGATCGCTCTACGGAGGGAAATAGCACAAACAGAATAAAAACACAATCGTCCTCCGCGCCCGAGCAATGCACTAATGACTCATTTCCATGTTTAGCTCTGAGAGATGATCCGCCGCCTCGTGTCTGCGCCGCCTCATGTCGCTGCCGCGGTATAATAAGCGTTACCGCGCCTCTGGGGAGGAATCCTGCAAAGCTGACGGCCATATTGGTTTACGACGACTTTTAGATTTAAAGCAACATAATGACGACGGGTCTCTAACGCTGCGTCTCCAAAGTCATCGAGGGCCACAAGGATCTAGGGGCGAAAATAGCGAAAAATATCTGTGGCTTCGTTTATCATCCATGGCCTGTCTGCTCAGCCATGTATCTAATCCTATCCTGTGTGATACCGACTGCTCTACCGCAGTATCTAATCCTATCCTGTGTGATACCGAGTGCTCTGCCGCAGTATCTAACCCTATCCTGTGATACCGACTGCTCTACCGCAGTATCTAATCCTATCCTGTGTGATACCGAGTGCTCTGCCGCAGTATCTATCGCTATCCTGTGTGATAACGACTGCTCTACCGCAGTATCTAATCCTATCCTGTGTGATACCGAGTGCTCTGCCGCAGTAACTATCCCTATCCTGGGTGATACCGACTGCTCTGCCGCAGTATCTATCCCTATCCTGTGTGATACCGAGTGCTCTGCCGCAGTATCTATCCCTATCCTGTGTGATACCGAGTGCTCTGCCGCAGTATCTATCCCTATTCTGTGTGATACCGAGTGCTCTGCCGCAGTATCTATCCCTATCCTGTGTGATACTGAGTGCTCTGCCACAGTATCTATCCCTATCCTGTGTGGTACCGAGTGCTCTGCCGCAGTATATATCCCTATCCTGTGTTATACCGAGTGCTCTGCCGCAGTATCTATCCCTATCCTGTTTGATACCGAGTGCTCTGCCGCAGTATCTATCCCTATCCTGTGTGGTACCGAGTGCTCTGCCGCAGTATCTATCCCTATCCTGTGTTATACCGAGTGCTCTGCCGCAGTATCTATCCCTATCCTGTGTTATACCGAGTGCTCTGCCGCAGTATCTATCCCTATCCTGTGTGATACCGAGTGCTCTGCCGCAGTATCTATCCCTATCCTGTTTGATACCGAGTGCTCTGCCGCAGTATCTATCCCTATCCTGTGTGGTACCGAGTGCTCTGCCGCAGTATCTATCCCTATCCTGTGTTATACCGAGTGCTCTGCCGCAGTATCTATCCCTATCCTGTGTTATACCGAGTGCTCTGCCGCAGTATCTATCCCTATCCTGTGTGATACCGAGTGCTCTGCCGCAGTATCTATCCCTATCCTGTGTGATACCGAGTGCTCTGCCGCAGTATCTATCCCTATCCTGTGTGATACCGAGTGCTCTGCCGCAGTATCTATCCCTATCCTGTGTTATACCGAGTGCTCTGCCGCAGTATATATCCCTATCCTGTGTTATACCGAGTGCTCTGCCGCAGTATCTATCCCTATCCTGTGTGATACCGAGTGCTCTGCCGCAGTATCTATCCCTATCCTGTGTGATACCGAGTGCTCTGCCGCAGTATCTATCCCTATCCTGTGTGATACCGAGTGCTCTGCCGCAGTATCTATCCCTATTCTGTGTGATACCGAGTGCACTGCCGCAGTATCTATCCCTATCCTGTGTGATACCGAGTGCTCTGCCGCAGTATCTATCCCTATTCTGTGTGATACCGAGTGCTCTGCCGCAGTATCTATCCCTATCCTGTGTGATACCGAGTGCTCTGCCGCAGTATCTATCCCTATCCTGTGTGATACCGAGTGCTCTGCCGCACTATCTATCCCTATTCTGTGTGATACCGAGTGCTCTGCCACGGTATCTATCCCTATCCTGTGTGATACCGAGTGCTCTGCCGCAGTATCTATCCCTATCCTGTGTGATACCGAGTGCTCTGCCGCAGTATCTATCCCTATCCTGTGTGATACCGAGTGCTCTGCCGCGGTATCTATCCCTATCCTGTGTGATACCGAGTGCTCTGCCTCGGTATCTATCCCTATCCTGTGTGATACCGAATGCTCTGCCGCAGTATCTATCCCTATCCTGTGTGATACCGAGTGCTCTGCCGCAGTATCTATCCCTATCCTGTGTGATACCGAGTGCTCTGCCGCAGTATCTATCCCTATCCTGTGTGATACCGAGTGCTCTGCCGCAGTATCTATCCCTATCCTGTGTGATACCGAGTGCTCTGCCGCAGTATCTATCCCTATCCTGTGTGATACCGAGTGCTCTGCCGCGGTATCTATCCCTATCCTGTGTGATACCGAGTGCTCTGCCTCAGTATCTATCCCTATCCTGTGTGATACCGAATGCTCTGCCGCAGTATCTATCCCTATCCTGTGTGATACCGAGTGCTCTGCCGCAGTATCTATCCCTATCCTGTGTGATACCGAGTGCTCTGCCGCACTATCTATCCCTATTCTGTGTGATACCGAGTGCTCTGCCGCAGTATATATCCCTATCCTGTGTTATACCGAGTGCTCTGCCACGGTATCTATCCCTATCCTGTGTGATACCGAGTGCTCTGCCGCAGTATCTATCCCTATCCTGTGTGATACCGAGTGCTCTGCCGCAGTATCTATCCCTATCCTGTGTGATACCGAGTGCTCTGCCGCGGTATCTATCCCTATCCTGTGTGATACCGAGTGCTCTGCCTCAGTATCTATCCCTATCCTGTGTGATACCGAATGCTCTGCCGCAGTATCTATCCCTATCCTGTGTGATACCGAGTGCTCTGCCGCAGTATCTATCCCTATCCTGTGTGATACCGAGTGCTCTGCCGCAGTATCTATCCCTATTCTGTGTGATACCGAGTGCTCTGCCGCAGTATCTATCCCTATCCTGTGTGATACCGAGTGCTCTGCCGCAGTATCTATCCCTATCCTGTGTGATACCGAGTGCTCTGCCGCAGTATCTATCCCTATCCTGTGTGATACCGAGTGCTCTGCCGCAGTATCTATCCCTATTCTGTGTGATACCGAGTGCTCTGCCGCAGTATCTATCCCTATCCTGTGTGATACCGAGTGCTCTGCCGCAGTATCTATCCCTATCCTGTGTTATACCGAGTGCTCTGCCGCAGTATCTAACCCTATCCTGTGTGGTACCGAGTGCTCTGCCGCAGTATCTATCCCTATCCTGTGTTATACCGAGTGCTCTGCCGCAGTATCTAACCCTATCCTGTGTGGTACCGAGTGCTCTGCCGCAGTATCTATCCCTATCCTGTGTGGTACCGAGTGCTCTGCTGCAGTATCTATCCCTATCCTGTGTGATACCGAGTGCTCTGCCGCAGTATCTATCCCTATCCTGTGTGATACCGAGTGCTCTGCCGCAGTATCTATCCCTATCCTGTGTTATACCGAGTGCTCTGCCGCAGTATATATCCCTATCCTGTGTGATACCGAGTGCTCTGCCGCAGTATCTATCCCTATCCTGTGTGATACCGAGTGCTCTGCCGCAGTATCTATCCCTATCCTGTGTGATACCGAGTGCTCTGCCGCAGTATCTATCCCTATCCTGTGTTATACCGAGTGCTCTGCCGCAGTATCTAACCCTATCCTGTGTGGTACCGAGTGCTCTGCCGCAGTATCTATCCCTATCCTGTGTGGTACCGAGTGCTCTGCTGCAGTATCTATCCCTATCCTGTGTGATACCGAGTGCTCTGCCGCAGTATCTATCCCTATCCTGTGTGATACCGAGTGCTCTGCCGCAGTATCTATCCCTATCCTGTGTTATACCGAGTGCTCTGCCGCAGTATCTATCCCTATCCTGTGTGATACCGAGTGCTCTGCCGCAGTATCTATCCCTATCCTGTGTGACACCGAGTGCTCTGCCGCAGTATCTATCCCTATTCTGTGTGATACCGAGTGCTCTGCCGCAGTATCTATCCCTATCCTGTGATACTATCTGCTCAGCCATGTATCTAATCCTGTGTGATACCCTCTGTCCCGGTCTGTATTCTCATGATTTGCTCGGGGTCCTGTCCATATTTTGGGAGCGCCCTTCGCCCCGGTCGATCTGGAGACGAGGGCTCGGAGCACGGACTGAGCCCGTCTCCTTCTGGTGTAGGCCTGTGCGTGTCAGTCATTAATGTTTAGCAGGGTCGGCCATATGTAATAATTTTTTCCTCCGTAATTCTCATCCGCCTCATAATTCTGTAATTGCCGTCACCTCCTTGAAGCAGGAAGGTTTAGCGTCAGAGACCCTCCCGCCAGGTCTGAGGCGTCCCTGCGTCCGGACCCCAGGGCTAGCACTTACCCCGTATGGAGGAAAGGAGCCGCATCTCCTACATACAGAAAATATCTGGATTTATGGAAGATTATACGTGATGTGTGGGGTGTTCAGACTTCCATCAAACATTCACTGAAGATTCAACAAAAGCAGTGGGGTCCTCCGGGGTCTCCTCCATAACATTTCATACAGATATTGATGGATCGTTCTCACTGACACTGATGTGCCCTGAGCTACCGGACATTTACAATTTTTATGGACAAAGGAACATCAAGATCTCTGGAGATGGACTTGTAACCTTGAGATTTTTCACCTATTTTAGTTCTCAAGTCTCCAGACCATTCTCTTCTCTTTCTGTTCTCCTTGCTTAGTTTGGCGCGCATACACACACACACAATGCAAAGATGGAGGAAACTTCTCCCTTTCTTATCTGGTTTCAGGTTTGATTTCTTTATTGCCCACACCTGTTACATGCCACAGGTGAGTCTAAGCGACCATCACATCTTGGAAACAAAGTTGTTTACCCACTAAATGTCTCTGAGGTGGATTACTTGTGTGTGGCCTTCAGGTTTCTCGCTGACTGGAACCATTTGTTCCCCCTATTTCTTGGGGAGATGGACCTACTTTGAGGTTCTCATTAGACGTTGGGTTGGAAGCTGGAAATAAGATGGTGAGAGGAGGCCTTCAATTCCCAGCCATGTTCTGGTCCTGAGGGATGAGAAGGCTCGTTATGGGCCACCATGCCCTTGGAGAGGGCGAGTCGTAGCCGGTATCTTGTGCATTTTTTTGGGTGAAGAAGTCTCGATCTTGAGCTTCAAGAGCATCAAAGCAAAAAAAACATTTTCTGCAGATGGGGGTCGGTCTCTTTTACTTTTGGCGAAGACTACAGGTTAGGTAAAGTCCTGTTACCGACTGAGGGTGAAGGGACCGCAGCGGTGGACTCCTCCTAGATGGCTCTTCTAGACGGCTGGCCAGGTCCCCAGTGAGGAGAAACCCTCGCCCCACCGGAGTCACAGAAATTGCCTCAAATCCACCTTGTAGTGGATCGTAGAGATCCACCAGATGTCATCCTTTCAGAGTCGTAATCTTGCCGGCTCCTGGTGGCATTGATTTGCCGTGAATCCTCATCGTTGGGTGTTGGAGGTGGACAGCTCCATGTCTGGAGATACTTTAATGTGGAATTCCCCTTTAAGTCTGACCATGAAATTCCCTCCTATGTGGCATAATTTTAGCGTTTGCGGCCGACATCCTGCTTCCTCCTCCTTCTGAGGATGTTTACTAATTAAAGGAAAAGGGGTCCATGGAGAGAACGTGGCCGATTGTTGACGGTCCATCTGCTTTGGGGCTTTCCTCCTTGACGAGGATGATGGTGACGCGGGCGGCGCTCGTTTACGGGTTGTCACCGCACCGTCCGTCCGTCCACGGCTTTGCGTCATCCCCAATCTTCCCTGTCCGCTCCGCTACTCCAGGGTGCAGCACATACGATGTGATGGGGTTAAGTATCTTGGTATTTACGTCTAACACCCTCGGGTGCGGTGACATTTTTCTCCTTGTGAATCCTTATTAATTGTGAAAAGAGAAAGTGTGACAAGACGGCCGGCGCAGAGCCGCGGGGAAGGCTGGAGCCGACACTGGTGAAAACACTGGTGACAGCGCAACGTGCAAGGGTTAAAAATAAAAGACTTCATGGTCAGAGCTGGCGAAAACGCAGTGCGGATTTAAGGATACAAATGTGAATAAAGTCAAAATGAACGTCGTCCACAAGCAGCGGAAAAACCTACGAAAAAATGTGAGCGTGCGCAAACGGGAGCAGAAAAGCCGCAGATTTTCACCTTATTGCTTTTTCTGCTGATTTTTGGCCACTGCTCACCTGTGATTTCTGCTGGATTTTGGCCACTGCTCCCCTGTGATTTCTGTTTGATTTTGGCCACTACTCGCCTGTGGTTTCTGCTGATTTTTGGCCACTTCTCGCCTGTGGCTTCTGCTGATTTTTGGCCACTGCTCCCCTGTGTCTTCTTATTTTTGGCCACTGTTCTCCGGTGATTTCTGCAGGATTTTGGCCACTGCTCGCCTGTGATTCTTGGCCACTGCTCGCCTGTGATTTCTGCTGATTTTTGGCCACTGTTCGCCTGTGATTTCTGCTGATTTTTGGCCACTGCTCCCCTGTGTCTTCTCCTGATTTTTGGCCACTGTTCGCCTGTGATTTCTGCAGATTTTTAGCCACTGCTCGCTGTGATTTCTGCTGATTTTTGGCCTCTGTTTCCTGCGATTTCTGCTGATTTTTGTCCACTGTTCGCCTGTGATTCCTCCTGATTTTTGGCCACTGCTCCCCTGTGATTTCTCCTGATTTTTGGCCACTGTTCTCCTGTGATTTCTGCTGATTTTGGCCACTGTTCACCTGTGATTTCTCCTGATTTTTGGCCACTGATTGCCTGTGATTTCTGCTGATTTTTTGGCCACTGCTCACCTGTAATTTCTGCTGGATTTTGGGCACTACTCCTCTGTGATTTCTGTTGAATTTTTGGCCACTGCTCGCTGTGATTTCTGCAGATTTTTGGCCACTGCTCGCTGTGATTTCTGCAGATTTTTGGCCACTGCTCGCTGTGATTTCTCCTGATTTTTGGCCACTGCTCGCTGCGATTTCTACTGATTTTTGGCCACTGCTCGCCTGCGATTTGTGCTGATTTTTTTGGCCACTGTTCGCCTGTTATCCTCAGGCCGGGCAGATACTCGTCTTTCTGTATTTTGTCGCAGTGTATCACCGCAGACAGTTTATGTAACAGCGTCGGCTCCATCCCGCGTTCCGGCTCCATCTATTTTCCCGCTTCCTTTTCTCTTTGATGTTTCTGCTCCATCACACGAAGACCGGACACATCATTCGCACAATTCTCTGTGAAATTGCGGTTTTGATAGTTGACAAGTCGCTTGTTTTTTTTTTTTTTTTGGTCGTTTCTGCAGCTTAAGACGAGATACAAGGCCGCGTTTGTCTGACTCCTCTGGCGTCTTCTGGCTTCGGTCTTCACTGTGGCCATTTGTCTGTGAAATGTCGCACTCGGGAAAAGATGAAAGTTTTATTGCTGATCTATAGACGGATTCATAAAGACCATTGTCTCCGCTCTTCTTTCACTTTTTTCTTTATTTTATTATATAACAGCGAAGAAAAGAGCAAAGCGCTCGGCGAAAAGCGTCTCAGCCGGATAATGCGATTGGCCAAAGGCATTTCAGAGCTGTCAATGTCCCACAATGAATCGTAAATTGTCGTCCTGAAAACCGGATCAGCGATTCCAGAGGAAACATTCACTGTCCTCCACTGATCATCCCCAACCGCCCTGGCCGAAAACGAGCGAACCACCGGGACGTGTCCAATATGGAGATGATTGAGGTTTAGAGACTAGAAGAAACTGAACCCCAAGTGCCAGTCTCAGTATCCTGTCCCCCCAGTGTCGGTGCCGTGATCCCGTCCCTTCAGTGTCGGTGCCGTGATCCCGTCCCCCCCCAGTGTCGGTGTTTTGATCCCGTCCCCCCCAGTGTCTGTGCCGTGATCCCGTCCCCCCTAGTGTCTGTGCCGTGATCCCGTCCCCCCTAGTGTCTGTGCCGTGATCCCGTCCCCCCCAGTGTCTGTGCCGTGATCCCGCCCCCCCCAGTGTCGGTGCCGTGATCCCGTCCCCCCCAGTGTCGGTGCCGTGATCCCGTCCCCCCAAGTGCCGGTGTCAGTATCCTATCCCCCCAGTGTCTGTGGCGTGATCCCGTCCCCCCCCAGTGTCGGTGCCGTGATCCCGTCCCCCCAGTGTTGGTTCCGTGATCCCGTACCCCCAGTGTCTGTGCCATGATCCTGTCCCCCCAGTGTCTGTGCCGTGATCCCGTCCCCCCTAGTGTCTGTGCCGTGATCCCGTCCCCCCCAGTGTCTGTGCCGTGATCCCGCCCCCCCCAGTGTCGGTGCCGTGATCCCGTCCCCCCCAGTGTCGGTGCCGTGATCCCGTCCCCCCAAGTGCCGGTGTCAGTATCCTATCCCCCCAGTGTCTGTGGCGTGATCCCGTCCCCCCCCAGTGTCGGTGCCGTGATCCCGTCCCCCCAGTGTTGGTTCCGTGATCCCGTACCCCCAGTGTCTGTGCCATGATCCCGTCCCCCCCCAGTGTCTGTGCCGTGATCCCGTCCCCCCCCAGTGTCTGTGCCGTGATCCCGTCCCCCCCCAGTGTCTGTGCCGTGATCCCGTCCCCCCCCCCAGTGTCTGTGCCGTGATCCCGTCCCCCCAGTGTCTGTGCCGTGATCCCGTCCCCCCAGTGTCTGTGCCGTGATCCCGTCCCCCCAGTGTCTGTGCCGTGATCCCGTCCCCCCAGTGTCTGTGCCGTGATCCCGTCCCCCCAGTGTCTGTGCCGTGATCCCGTCCCCCCAGTGTCTGTGCCGTGATCCCGTCCCCCCAGTGTCTGTGCCGTGATCCCGTCCCCCCAGTGTCTGTGCCGTGATCCCGTCCCCCCAGTGTCGGTGCCGTGATTCCGTCCCCCCAGTGTCGGTGCCGTGATCCCGTCCCCCCAGTGTCGGTGCCGTGATCCCGTCCCCCCAGTGTGTCGGAGCCGTGATCCCGTCCCCCCAGTGTGTCGGCGCCGTGATCCTGTCCCCCATATCGGTCTCCTCCAGTTGTGCTGCAGTGTCAGTGCCATTATTCTGGGGTCTTCACCCTGTGGATGGGTTATATGGCCGGTTGACCTCCTCATCCTCGCATTACTCCTGAATTCGACGCCATCATCCTCCATTTATTGCCAATGTTCTGCACTCTGTGGTTAAGGCTTCAGCATCTTACAATATCCTCCAGATTAACCCAAGCAGCATGTCCCCTCTGTCATCCAGATTATCCCCCGTGTGCCGTCCGCTCTTGGCAGGGTCGTCCTCGGCAGCCTCCCAAAGCAGACGTCTCCTCCGGCGTGGTCAGACATGGCGGCGTTGGTCAATAGTTGCAGCTCATGATCTGATGCGGCTGCTGCATCCGGTGGCGACCACCTCACAGGCCGGCTCCACATCACCAGACATCATGGACCATCACGAAGGAGATGAGGGACTGCACCTCGCTTCCTACCTGGCCGAAAGTTTCCAAATTTATTACTTGACGCCGGCGTGTATGGGGTTAAGAGGAGAATGAATCCAGGACTTGTCTGACGTGATTGCTCTATGGGTGGTAGAATATGACATCCCGCCTGTGTTTGACATCTTCCCGACTAGTGTTTACACGCTCTGTAGAGCTCTCTCTATTGTATGGCACTATAGAGAGAGCATACAAAGCGCATATACATTCTCCACCACTGACTAATGCCGCGGGCACAGCACATGCCAACATGCCAGCGCGGAGCATCCTGGGCCATGGCATGTTCGCACCCGGAGAGGTGGCGGTACACCCCAAGGGTGATCTATGCCCATGGACACCTTTGTTCTGGCCGTTTTTCATGGGAGACGGTCGCGGAGGTCCATAAATCTTGTGTGTTTTCTGAGCCACCTTATTCTTGTGCCCTGTCTGTGTGAGCGACATTCCCAGGCTAAACACAAGGCCATCATTCATTGTGATTGCCGGCTGAATAATGATGTGCGGACCCCTCTCTGTCACCGCGCCGCATCCTTCTGATGCCGGCGTAAATCTCCCTTCACTCCGTGTCACTTACTGCCTCTCCCAAATCGTATAATGAAGAGGTAAAAGGACCAAGCGGACGGGTCCTGAGAAAGTCCAGCCCCGGTGTTTGTGCGCCGGAGGTTCTCAGGACCCTGGTTTTTTTTTTTTTTTCTTTTTTACCCCTAATTATATAATCCAGGCCGTGGAGTCATGGCGCCGGTGGATTTGGGGCGATCCGGGAGGATGGCGCCAGCGTGCCGCTGATTTATTCTCTAGAAGCGGTCGGTCACAATTCACACATTGCCGCGTATATCCTGCACAGAGCGGAGGGGCAAAAAAGTGCAAAATACTGTCCGAAAATCCGATAAAGGGATCTAAATCGGTAGTGAGGGTAGAGATCTGCTCCAAACTCTGCCACATAGTAGCCATCGGTTTGATTCCTTTTCCTTTGCCCACGTTTGGGCCGCCCGGCTGCTCCTTCATCAGATCATGACCCTGACATCGGATTGACAGATGGAGGACCTTTTTTCTGGATCCCGTTGCCTACGTTTGGGCTGCCCGGCTGCTCCTTCATCAGATCATGACCCTGACATCGGATTGACAGATGGAGGATCCTTTTCTGGATCCCGTTGCCTACGTTTGGGCTGCCCGGCTGCTCCTTCATCAGATCAGGACCCTGACATCAGACTGACAGATAAAGGATCCTTTTCTGGATCCCGTTGCCTACGTTTTGGCTGCCCGGCTGCTCCTTCATGAGATCATGACCCTGACATCGAACTGACAGATGGAGGATCCTTTTCTGGTTCCCGTTGCCCACGTTTGGGCCGTCCGGCTGCTCCTTCATCAGATCATGACCCTGACATTGGACAGACAGATGGAGGATCCTTTTCTGGTTCCCGTTGCCCACGTTTGGGCCGTCCGGCTGCTCCTTCATCAGATCATGACCCTGACATATGGAGGATCCTTTTCTGGTTCCCGTTGTCAATGTTTGGGCCGCCTGGCTGCTCCTTCATCAGATCATGACCCTGACATTGGACAGACAGATGGAGGATCCTTTTCTGGTTCCCATTGCCCACGTTTTGGCCATCCGACAGCTCCTTCATCAGATCATGACCCTGACATTGGACAGACAGATGGAGGATCCTTTTCTGGTTCCCGTTGCCCACGTTTTGGCCGCCCGGCTGCTCCTTCATCAGATCATGACCCTGACATCGGACTGACAGATTGAGGATCACCGGCTTTTTTTTTTTCCAAACAATCGGGAACCGAATCCTTTTTCCAAATGAGGCTCGTTGCCGGCCACTTACCTCCGGAAACATTACCGGGCGGCTGAATATTTCATGGGGGTGAATTAAAAATTAAGGTGTGCGGCCGGCTGTCATCGCGGGAGGAGAAAGGAGAGTGTGTCATGTTGCGCGGTTGTGGTTCCCTTTGTAATGAAGCCGTGTCATTTAGGAAATGACATGACTGTGTGAATGCGGCTCCACGGCCCTCTTTAATTAAGGCAGAGACATAATACTAATCTGCTGTCATTAATGAATTTTTAACCGCAGCGGCGAGAGTTGAGTGACGTCGGGGCGAGCGCTGCCGGATTTAATTTAGTTAGTATTTAACCCTTTACTGAGCGGAAGCTTCATTAACCCTTTCAGTGCTGCGGCTTTATCTTCGAATACAAAGGGGCAAATAGAAACTTCTCGTGATTAAGTAGAAATCACTAGATGACGCGGGAACGCTTCATACCAATGACAAGTCCGTATTATTATAGTCTTCTGGAATAGTCCGGTAGCCCTGAATGTCTGATAGTCCGGCACCGCTTCTGTCCATAATCGATGGTGGCCCGGTGATGGATGGGCGGCCCGGTGATGGATGGGCGGCCCGGTGACGGATGGTGGCCCGGTGACGGATGGTGGCCCGGTGACGGATGGTGGCCCAATGATCAAAAGCGTGGGTTAATGATGGCCCGGTGATGGATGGATGGCCCTGTGATTGGCAGTGGACTGGGGATGGATGGTGGCCATGTGGTCGATGGTAGCCCAATGATGGATGGTGGCCCGGTGATCGAAAGCTTGGGTCATTGATGACCTGGTGATGGATGGATGGCCAGGTGATGGATGGTGGACACACTGGTGATCGATGTTGGCCCTGTGATCGATGGTGACCCTTTGATCGATGGTGGCCCTGTGGTAGATGGTGGCCCAGTGATTGGCAGTGGATCGGTGACGGATGGTGGTCCAGTGATTGGCAGTAGATCGGTGACGGATGGTGGTCCAGTGATTGGCAGTAGATCGGTGACGGATGGTGGGCCCATGATTGCTAGTGGTTTGGGGGTTATTTAAATTCCCAAAACTTAGCACTTAGGCTGAATACTTCACTGATCCCAAGAACAGGGGAAGGGACTGGAGAAGTGGCAACATATGCTTACTAGTGGTCCTCACATGGGATTGTAGGACCCTCGCTCTCATGATTGATGAAGGCCCGAGCGCTTGGACCCCATAGATCACACATTTTATATACGATCCCCTATAACTGTGTACAGCAGATCTTGCATGGGACCCAGCCCGTGTGTGTGTGTGTGTGTGTGTGTGTGCGCAGACGTCCATCCTCGTGTGAAGGGGTTAATGTTGCGATGTGCCGGCACTCGCCTTACGACGGCTCCTAATAACTGTTTATTTCACAACCTTAATTGCTTTCCACCTATTAAATGATTCAGCATGATTTGTGTCTGTGGCGCCGGGGCCCGTGCCGCACCGCGAGCCGTTCACACACAGGGACGGATTGTTGCACGTCGCACTGATTGACGGCTTTTTTTAATGCGTAAAGTAATAAATCCAAACGTAAAACGAAATTAATTTATCGGCAGAATCTGTCACTTCTGTCATCAGCGCAGAGAGACTTCTCTGTGTCAGGAGTGTGACCCCCACCGGGGGGCCGCGATGGTGGAACAAGACCAGTATATGGTTATGTCAGGGCTGAAGCAAATTCTGATGCATTAAACCGAGGGACGCACAGAATGATGAGACTTATATTGGCTGCAAAAGTTTGTGCCCCCCATGGTGAAGTTTAAGGCCTTAAATCTGTACATTTGTAAGACTCATACATTTTCTATCGGCATTTTTCACGGACAGAACATGTGCCCATTATAGTCTATGGAGCTGGAACTCTTCACATGATCATGTATTTTTGTGGATTGCGTGGTCTGCAATAAATCCCTGCTACATGTCTGATTCTGCGCACGGATCAAATCTGTGGTCCATAAATATTACTGCCGGCATCCGCATGAAGGGGACCCTCGTTGGGCCGGGGACCGTCGTTGGGCCGGGGACCCTCGTTGCACCAGAGATCCCCCTTGTGTTCAGGTACCCTCCGTGTGCCACTGACCCTCATTGTGCCGGGGACTCTCGTTGGGCCGGGGACTCTCGTTGGGCCGGGGACTCTCGTTGGGCCGGGGACTCTCGTTGGGCCGGGGACTCTCGTTGGGCCGGGGACTCTCGTTGGGCCGGGGACTCTCGTTGGGCCGGGGACTCTCGTTGGGCCGGGGACTCTCGTTGGGCCGGGGACCCTTGTTGGGCCGGGGACCCTCGTTGCGCCAGAGATTCCCCTTGTGCCAGGTATCCTCCATCTGCCACTGACCCTCGTTGGGCCAGGGACCCTCGTTGCGCCAGGAACCCTCGTTGCACCTGAGATCCCCCTTGTGCCAGGTACCCTCCGTGTGCCCCTTACCTTCTTTGTGCCGGGGACCCTCTTTGTGCCGGGGACCCTCTTTGTGCCGGGGACCCTCTTTGTGCCGGGGACCCTCTTTGTGCCGGGGACCCTCTTTGTGCCGGGGACGCTCTTTATGCCGGGGACGCTCTTTGTGCCGGGGACGCTCTTTGTGCCGGGGACCCTCTTTGTGCCGGGGACCCTCTTTGTGCCGGGGACCCTCTTTGTGCCGGGGACCCTCTTTGTGCCGGGGACCCTCTTTGTGCCGGGGACCCTCTTTGTGCCGGGAACCCTCTTTGTGCCGGGAACCCTCTGTGTGATTAAAATTGTAATGGAGAGGCGAAGCTTTGTAATGTATCCATACATAAAACTTACTGATGAAGTTGATGGTAAAACAGACTGTGATGACACTTGAACTCTTTTTTTGCGCACGAGAGAAAACCCTGGCGTCTGAATGAGGCTTTATACTGGAGACTTATGCAATCTGTGATGGATTGGTAATTACATGAGCTGCTAAACCTAAAAGTGCAGCACATCATCTGAGGCGTTTTGAAATAAAATTCCTTAATCACAGCCGATCAATACGTTGTGTGTACCTCGTCACTGCTCAGGGTAGAGCCATCGCCTGGCTGGGGGGCAGCTTGCTGCATCAGAAACCTCCTCGCATGGCTCTTTGTAGTTGCAGAAGCCGTGTCCCTCTGTGGTTTAAAATTCTGCAAATTTTGGGATACATGGACGCTCATTTTCTGTTTTATATTTGCAAGATATTTCCAGAAAATCTTGTAAATTGTCTTCACCCCAAGTCTTATTTTCCCTGCCCCTTTATATAGGGGTACAGATCAATGTCATTGTATAGAAATCCAGCAGCTGTATTGGGGTGCAGACTGACGCTGATGGACACGTTACCTGCCGGTGACCCCGCATAGCAGAGGCGGGGGAGCAAGGAGCTGTGATGTCATGAAGACTCTGTACCTGCGGATAATCTCGGCACGTGCGGCCGTGTATCACTGCTCGTATGTCTCTGGATATAGTACATTATCCGTATATACTGCAGTGAGTTATGTCTGTGACCGGTGTAGCTGCTTCTGTGTCTGCTGCCTTCATTCTGACCCGTGATACATATGGGCTAATGACATGAACAGGTGGAACCAGTTTTTGTTGAGGGTTGTAGGGTTAGGAGCTGAATGACATTTCCAGACTTTCTAAATTCTATCAATAGTTCTAAAGTAACTTTCTTGTTTTTGCATTGTTCCGTCAGTGGCTTAGTTTGTGTGGAAACTTTCTAATCTTGTGTGGGCCATTATCTGTACCTATATTATATCCTGGAAGAGACAGGGAGGCTGTACGGTCTGTATCTAGATCTTGTAAATGAAGAGACGGGGAGGCAGTATTCTCTGTACATAGATAATGTACATAGAGACAGGTAGACAGTACTATCTGTACCTATATTATATCCTGGAAGAGACAGGGAGGCTGTACTATCTGTAACTAAATAATGTACATGAAGAGACGGAGACATAACTATCTGTACCTAGATAATGTAGATGAAGAGACAGGGAGACAGTACTATCTGTACCTAGATAATGTACATGAAGAGAGAGGGAGGCAGTACTGTCTGTACCTATATATACAGGAAGAGATGGGGAGGCAGTACTATCTGTACCTAGATAATGTACATGAAGAGACAGGGAGACAGTACTAGCTGTACCTAGCTAATGTACATGAAGAGACAGGGAGGCAGTACTAGCTGTACCTAGCTAATGTACATGAAGAGACAGGGAGGCAGTACTGTCTGTACATGTGTGTGTGTCTGTGTGTGTGTGTATGTATGTATGTATATATGTATGTGTGTGTATGTATATATATATATATATATATATATATATATATATATATATATATATATATATATATATAATATAATATGAAGAGACATGGGGCAGTGCTATCTGTAATATAATAGAATGTAAATAAAGATTACCAGGAGGCATTACTATCTGTACCTACATTATATACAGGAAGAGCCATGAGGCACTACTATCTATCTTCAACATTTACTGAAAGGGAAATAGGCAGTATTAACAACATATACAGGAAGATATAGGAAGGCAGTACCATCTATACCTATGTAATTTACAGTGTAAGGTAGTGCTATCTGTATCCATTTAATTTAGAGAACGTGATATAGCACTTTCTAGGCAGCACTAACTGTACCTATATAATTTACAAGGAGAGGGAGACAGTACTATCTGTACCTAAATTATTTTCAGGAAGAAACAGGTATACAGTACTTCTGTACTTACATTATTGATAGTACTGTTTACCAGTCTTACCCTATCTGCACCTATATAATTCATAGGAAGAGACAGGGCGACAGTACTATCTGTACCTATATCATTTACAGGAAGAGATAGAGAGGCAGTACTTTATGTGCCCATATCATTTACAGTAAGAGACAGGTCAGCAGTAGTATCAGTACCTACATTATTTACAGGAAGAGACTGGGAGGAGTATTATCTGTACCCATGTCATTTACAGGGAGAGACCAAGAGGCAGTACTGTCTGCACCTACATTACTCACAGGAAGAGACTGGGAGGCAGTATTATCTGGACCTATATCATTTACAGGCTGACACAGGGAGGCAGTCCAATCTGTACCTTTATCATTTACAGGAAGAGACAGAGAGGCAGTAGTATCTGTACCTACATTACTTATAGGAAGTGCCTGGGAGGCAGTGTTATCGGTACCTATTTCATTTATAGGAAGACAGAGAGGTAATAATTTCTGTGCCCGTATTTACAGAAAGAGACAGGGAGGCAATACTATCTGAACCTATATCATTTACAGAAAGAGACAGGGAGGCGGTACTATATGAACATACATCATTCATAGGAAGAGACAGGGAGGCAGTACTATCTGTATATGTCATTTACAGGAAGAGACATGGAAGCAGCACTTTCTATAACTAAATAATGTACATGAAGACACAGGGAAACAGTACTATCTGCAACCAGATAATGTACACGAAGAGACAGAGAGGCGGTGCTATATGTATATGTGTGTGTGTGTGTGTGTATGTGTATATATATGTATGTGTATATATATATATATATATATATATATATATATATATATATATATATATATATATATACACATCATTTATAGTAAAAGACAGGGATGCCGTACTATCTGCATATGTCATTTACAGGAAGAGACAGGGAGGCAGTACTATCTGTACCTACATTACTTATGGGAAGAGACTCACTCAGAGGCGGTGTTATATGTACATATACCATTTTTAGGAAGAGACAGGTAATACTTTCTGTGCCCATATTTACAGAAAGAGACAGGGAGACAGTACTATCTGTACTTATATAATTTACAGGAAAAGACAGGGAGGCAGTATTTTGCATATGTCATTTACAGGAAGAGACAGGGAGGCAGAACTTTCTGTATATGTGATTTTACAGGAAGACAGGGAGACAGTACTACCTGTATGTCATTTACGGGAAGAGACAGGGAGGCAGTATAATCTGTACCTATATAATTTACAGGAAGAGACAGGGAGGTGGTACTATATGTACATCATTTATAGGAAAAGACATGGAGGCGGTACTATGTCCCTATATAATTTACAGAAAGAGACAGGGAGGTGGTACTATATGTACATTCATCATTTATAGGAAGAGACAGGGAAGCAGTACTATATGTACATTCATCATTTATAGGAAGAGACGGAGGCAGTACTATCTGTACATTCATCATTTATAGGAAGAGACAGGGAGGTGGTACTATCTGTATGTCATTTACAGGAAGAGACAGGGAGGCAGTACTATCTGTCATTTACAGGAAGAGACAGGGAGGCAGTACTATATGTACATTCATCATTTACAGGAAGAGACAGGGAGGCAGTACTATATGTACATTCATCATTTATAGGAAGAGACAGGGAGGCAGTACTATCTGTCATTTACAGGAAGAGACAGGGAGGCAGTACTATATGTACATTCATCATTTACAGGAAGAGACAGGGAGGCAGTACTATATGTACATTCATCATTTACAGGAAGAGACAGGGAGGCAGTACTATATGTACATTCATCATTTACAGGAAGAGACAGGGAGGCAGTACTATCTGTAATTTACAGGAAGAGACAGGGAGGCAGTACTATATGTACATTCATCATTTACAGGAAGAGACAGGGAGGCAGTACTATCTGTACATTCATCATTTACAGGAAGAGACAGGGAGGCAGTACTATATGTACATTCATCATTTATAGGAAGAGACAGGGAGGCAGTACTTTCTGTGCCGTCATGACTGTTTCTGCAGTGTAAGTGCGCGCTCCGTTGTTTGTGGGCGGGGTAGAGATAACAGGGTTGTGTGCAGTTTATTTTGTGATTTTCGGGTGTTTCGCACTCGTTCGCTCTTCTACCTGTGTGACCGGGTCTTCTGTCCACAAACAAGATCCTTGTAGGATCCTTTTCTTTAGCGCTCCGGTTCCGCCCTGCGGTTTCCCTAGCAGCGACGTGGCCTATGTCTTCCAAGGGTCTATAAGCAGACTTTGGCCTCCGTTCAGGAATTCCCAATTATCTCCGGGCAATCTCAGCTTCCAGTGTGCACGGAACAAGTCTGCTTCTGTCTACCACATCTGGAAAATGTTACAGCGGGGCGTGCTGGCTGTCGTCACACGGAGACTGACAGCCCCCTCCCCCACCCGCCGCCATCATGTTAACCCTTGGATTGAAATAAATGGTATATAGCTTTGAGGGAAAGCTCCCGGCGGCGGCCACAATCTTCTACGTGGACCAAAGAAGTGGTCAAGTGTCCAAACAATGCAAAATCACGGCACAAAGGGGGATTCGCTTCTGCCGTCAGGTGTCTGGGAAAGATGGGTGAGAAGTACCGTAATACGGCTGCAATTTATGCCGCCATCCGTTGTCGGTGCGCTTTCTTGAGTTCTGAGACGCCGTTCTGTGCCGCCTGTAATGAGTCGTCCCTCACTTCTTAGGGGTCTGTTCACACGGGTCTTGCGTGCAGATTTTAGGTCTGGGTTTTCTGGATGGCGACTCCTCTGCCTATTAAACTGCGAGCCTCATGAAAGCGATTCCGGGAAATCCAGCGCTGCAGGATTCACAGCTACAAGAGTTCAATTTATACGGAAATCTGCGGCAAATCCTCAGAATTTCCACCGCAAAATTCGCTGCAGATTTTCTGCGGCACAATTAGAGTTTGCATTGTAAAACGTGAAATCCGCTGTGACTTTAAATTGGTGTGCTGCAGAAATTGGCGTGTGGCAAAAATTGTCGTGCTGCAGAAATTAATATGGTGCAGAAACTGATGTGCCGTACAGGGTGACATGCCGCAGATATTAATATGGTGCAGAAACTGATGTGCCGTACAGGGTGACATGCCGCAGATATTAATATGGTGCAGAAACTGATGTGCCGTACAGGGTGACATGCCGCAGATATTAATATGGTGCAGAAATTGATGTGCTGTAGAGATTTATGTGCCGCACAGATTGCCGTGCTGTAGAAATTAATATGGTGCAGAAACTGATGTGCTGTAGAGATTGACGTGCTGCATAAATTGAAATGGTGCAGAAATTGATGTGCCGTACAGATTAACATGCCGCAGAAATTAATATGGTGCAGAAATTGATGTGCTGCACTGATTGACATGCTGCAGATATTAATATGGTGCAGATATTGACGTGCTGCATAAATTGATATGGGTCAGAAATTGATGTGCTGTACAGATTGACGTGCCGTAGAAATTTCTATGGTGCAGAAATTGACGTGCTGTAGAGATTGATGTGCCGCACAGATTGCCGTGCTGCAGAAATTAATATGGTGCGAAAATTGACCTGCTGCAGAAATTGACCTGCTGCAGAAATTGACGTGCTGCATAAATTGATATGGGGCAGAAAATGATGTGCTGCAGAAATTAATATGGTGCAGAAATTGACCTGCTGCAGAAATTAAAATGGTGCAGAAATTGATGTGCTGTAGAGATTGACATGCTGCAGATATTGGCGTCCTGTAGATTTCCTATCCGCAGCATCGGTTGATTTGCCCTGCGGATATTCTGTGCAGCGCGTGCTTGATACTCTTATATAGTGGCATTCCCCATGGCTCCTCCTGTGTCGGCAGCGGCTTTCCCGTCCCCGTGTGCACAGGCGCTAATGCTCCGCAGAAGCTCTGCTCGTCATCCGTCATGTACTGATGATTTTTGTCTTTTTTTTGTCTTTTAGAGGGAAAGTTCTGTGACTATCCTACCATTGTATCGTACAACGGTAGGCCTGAGTGTTTTCTATGTCCTGCATGTTCTGTATCTCTGTATATATGACCGCTGATGATGTTTTCCTCCTGTGATGTTTTTGCCGGCACTTTCCTGTTTTTTCTCTCGCTTATTTCTTTTTCCATTACTGGCCGTCTCTGCCTTTCAGCTGATTAACACCCTCTTCTCACGTCTGCTTTTCTCAGATTTGCTCCTTCGCCTGCACTGTGTTTTTTTCGTTATATTTTTTTGCCTTTTATTGGTCCGGGGGGATTTCAGCCATAACTGTGACAGTGACGGAGGTTCCGGACACGGCGAGGGCTGGGGAGGACACGGCGAAGGCCGTGGAGGATGCGGCGAGGGCCGGGGAGGACACGGCGAAGGCCGTGGAGGATGCGGCGAGGGCCGGGGAGGACGCGTCGGCCGCCTGCTGCTTGTCCCATAGCGAAAACATGAGAGAATGTTGCTGAACCGCATATTTGTAATGGAGGACCCGAGGGGGCGCAGCAGGCCCCGCTGCCCCATGATGGGAGCACGTGCTGCAAACTGCACAGCGCACAACATCAAACAGCAGAGCCCAGATGTTTAATGCAGAGAATATGAAAGGTCAGAGCCGCTATCCGGACCATCTCCCCCAACCGCCCCCTATTCCATCCCGCTGCGTCCTACAAACTACAGCAAAGGGGACCGGAGCCGGAGCACAAACAGCGGCTCATTTGCATGTTCCTCTTCCCAGAATTCCCGGTGGCAGCAGATGCACGGAGATGGGGAGGGGGAAGGAGAACATGATCAGGCAGATTTTTTGCACCTGTGTTTGCTGTTTGGTGTCTTCTCGGTTTTGCCAACTTTCTAAAATTGGACGGTTGCTTGGTGACCAGACTGTTGTCAATGACGAAGCTGAGGTGGCAGCCATGTTTATCTCCGCAACTGCCAAAGAGGTCTGCAACGTATGACGAAGCAACGAGCAGAAAAGCTAAAATAATAAAAGAGAAAAGAACCGCTTATATGTCACCGACCACAGCATGTATAACAGCGATATACAAGAGTATACTATAATACTGCCCCGATATACAAGAATATACTATAATACTGCCCCTATATACAAGAATATACTATAATACTGCCCCTATATACAAGAATATAACTGCTATAATACCACCCCCTATGTACAAGAATATAACTACTATAATACTGCTCCTATGTACAAGAATATAACTACTTTAATACTGCCCCCTATATACAAGAATATAACTACTATAATACTGCCCCCTATGTACAAGAATATAACTACTATAATACTGCTCCTATGTACAAGAATATAACTACTATAATACTGCCCCTATGTACAAGAATATAACTACTATAATACTGCTCCTATGTACAAGAATATAACTACTATAATACTGCCCCTATGTACAAGAATATAACTACTATAATACTGCCCCTATGTACAAGAATATAACTACTATAATACTGCCCCTATGTACAAGAATATAACTACTATAATACTGCCCCCTATATACAAGAATATAACTACTATAATACCGCCCCCTATATACAAGAATATAACTACTATAATACTGCCCCCTATATACAAGAATATAACTACTATAATACTGCTCCCTATGTACAAGAATATAACTACTATAATACTGCCCCTATGTACAAGAATATAACTACTATAATACTGCCCCTATGTACAAGAATATAACTACTATAATACTGTCCCTATGTACAAGAATATAACTACTATAATACTGCCCCTATGTACAAGAATATAACTACTATAATACTGCCCCCTATATACAAGAATATAACTACTATAATACCGCCCCCTATATACAAGAATATAACTACTATAATACTGCCCCCTATATACAAGAATATAACTACTATAATACTGCTCCCTATGTACAAGAATATAACTACTATAATACTGCCCCTATGTACAAGAATATAACTACTATAATACTGCCCCCTATATACAAGAATATAACTACTATAATACCGCCCCCTATATACAAGAATATAACTACTATAATACTGCCCCCTATATACAAGAATATAACTACTATAATACTGCTTCTATATACAAGAATATAACTACTATAATACTGCCCCTATGTACAAGAATATAACTACTATAATACTGCTCCTATGTACAGGAATATAACTACTATAATATTGCTCCTATGTACAAGAATATAACTACAATACTGCCCCTATGTACAAGAATATAACTACTATAATACTGCCCCCTATGTACAGGAATATAACTACTATAATATTGCTCCTATGTACAGAAATATAACTACTATAATACTGCTCCCATGTACAAGAATATAACTACAATAATACTGCCCCTATGTACAGGAATATAACTACTATAATATTGCTCCTATGTACAGAAATATAACTACTATAATACTGCCCCCTATGTACAAGAATGTAACTACTATAATACTGCTCCTATGTACAAGAATATAACTACTATAATACTGCTCCTATGTACAAGAATATAACTACTATAATACTGCTCCTATGTACAAGAATGTAACTACTATAATACTGCTCCTATGTACAAGAATGTAACTACTATAATACTGCTCCTATGCACAAGAATATAACTACTATAATACTGCCCCCTATGTACAAGAATATAACTACTATAATATTGCTCCTATGTACAAGAATATAACTGCTATAATACTGCCCCCTATGTACAAGAATGTAACTACTATAATACTGCCTCCTATATACAAGAATATAGCTACTATAATACTGCCCCTATGTACAAGAATATATTTACTATGTTACTGCCTTTATGTACAAGAATATAACTACTATAATACTGCCCCTATGTAGAAGAATATAACTATTAGGAGCAGTATTATATGTGCAAGAATATACCTACTATAATACTGCCCCTATGTACAAGAATATAACTACTATAATACTGCCCTTTATATACAAGAATATAACTACTATAATACTGCCCCTATATACAAGAATATGACTACTATAATACTGCCCTTTATATACAAGAATATAACTGCTATAATACTGCCCCTATGTACAAGAATATGACTACTATAATACTGCCCTTTATATACAAGAATATAACTGCTATAATACTGCCCCTATGTACAAGAATATGACTACTATAATACTGCCCCTATGTACAAGAATATAACTGCTATAATACTGCATGAAAATGTGTTATTAAATGTTTGCCCCCCCGTGATTGCCCCTGTGGAGGGGGTTATTGCCTGCAGTGAGTGTGTTGGGTAATCTATCAGTTTAGGTAATGAGCCTGTGTGTTGTAGTGATTTCCTCCTTCATTCCGGGGGTCTTCTCGGGGGGGTCTTCTCAGCTCGGTGGTGTTTGTTCTTCCTTCAGACATAAATCCGTCTCCCTCCTGGGTTTGCTCAGCTGTTGCCTCCATGCAGCTTTGTACCTTTGTGTAAGTGGTTATTTGCTGACCCTGGAGCCCCTCAGTAAATCTCGGAGGTGTGAGGTGGGCCGCTCCTGGGTGCTGCAGACACAAGCCGTGCACGCTCAGGTTCATAGTTAATGAGCTGTGACCCCACTGATGGCCGATCCTGTGATGGCGGCTGATTTGTGTTCTTGCAGGGTCAGTATTCGGAGGGTCACGTCCTCCCCCCTCTGTGCGGCACATGTCGCACTGTATTACCGGTTCTTGTTGGATCCACGTCGCTCGGTGCCGGATCGGAACCGATTTTCCTAAACTCTTCCCCATATACAGATTCTGCAGCCGCCCGCTCCTCCCTGGACTTACAGTTTATTGTGAAACGTTGTGGATTTCAGTATTAAAGTAGCAAAGTTCATTGCCACATTATAAAAAATGGAGAATAATCCATTGCAAAACTATACAACCCCCAATCAAGGATCTTTTACCCATCTCCTTGGAAGACTATGCATTAGTTTTTGTTCTTTTCCTCTATTTTATAGGCATTTAACATCAGGCCATATATTTTAGAAGTCCCGTCTCTGTGGAGGAACCACCATGGGCACCCCCACCACTCCTCCTCACGATTGGACGTTTCTTAATATTGCTACTTATTCCCTAATTTTATAACTTGCTGATGATCTCTGGGGGTCTGATCCTGAGAAAAGGGCTCTGGCACCTCTAGGATGGGACTCTGCGGAGGAACCACCATGGGGACCCCCACTACTCCTTTTTACAGTTGGAAATTTCTTAAAATTGCTTCTTATCCTTTATTCATATAACTTGCTGATCTCTGAGGGTCTGGACCCTGATATCCCATTGATTCTGAGAATAGGGCTCTGGCACCTCTAGAATGGGGCTCTGTAAAGGAACCACCATGGGCACCCCCACTACTCCTCCTCACAATTGGAAATATGTTAATATTGCTACTTATCCCATACTCATTTAACTTGCTGATCTCTGGGGGTCTGATCACTGAGACCCCATTGATCCTGAGAACAGGGCTCTGGCACTTCTAGGATGGGGCTCTGCGGAGGAACCACCATGGGGACCCCCACTGCTCCTCCTCACAAATGAAAATTTTCTTAAAATTGCTTCTTATCCTGTACTCATATAACTTGATCTTTGGGTGGCTGAACCTTGAGATCCCATTGATCTTGAGAAAAGGGCTCTGGCACCTCTAGATGGGGCTCTGAGGAGGAACCACCATGGGGACCCCCACTACTCCTCCTCACACATGGAAATTGCTACTTATCCCCTACTTTTATAACTTGCTGATCTCTGGGGGTCTGATCACTGAGACCCTATTGATCCAGAGAGCAGGGCTCTGGCACCTCTAGGATGGGGCTCTGCGGAGGAACCACCATGGGGACCCCCACTGCTCCTCCTCACAAATTAAAATTTTCTTAAAATTGCTTCTTATCCTGTACTCGTATAACTTGATCTTTGGGCGACTGAACCCTGAGATCCCATTGATCTTGAGAAAAGGGCTCTGGCTCCTCTAGATGGGGCTCTGAGGAGGAACCACCATGCGGACCCACACTACTCCTCCTCACAAATAGAAATATCTTAATATTGCTACTTATCCCCTACTTTTATAACTTGCTGATCTTTGGTGGTCTGATCAGAGACCCCATTTATTCTGAGAACAGGGCTCTGGCACCTCTAGGATGGGGCTCTGAGGAGGAACCACCATGGGGACACCCACTACTCCTCCTCACACATGGAAATTGCTACTTATCCCCTACTTTTATAACTTGCTGATCTTTGGGGGTCTGATCACTGAGACCCCATTGATCCTGCAACCAGGGCTCTGGCACCTCTAGGATGGGGCTCTGTAAAGGAACCACCATGGGCACCCCCACTACTCCTCCTCACGATTGGAAATATGTTAATATTGCTACTTATCCCATACTCATTTAACTTGCTGATCTCTGGGGGTCTGATCACTGAGATCCCATTGATCCTGAGAACAGGGCTCTGGCACCTCTAGGTTGGGGCTCTGCGGAGGAACCACCATGGGGACCCCCACTACTCCTTTTTACAGTTGGAAATTTCTTAAAATTGCTTCTTATCCCGTATTCATATAACTTGCTGATCTCTGAAGGTCTAGACCCTGAGATCCCATTGATTCTGAGAATAGGGCTCTGGCACCCCTAGGATGGGGCTCTGCGGAGCCTCATCATGAATGAAGTAAAGGTGTTGATGCTCAATCTCCAGTCCCTCGGAGTGTTGGAGTGCGGCACCATAGCTGCATTCACTTCATCCTCCAGAGTGGTGGGGGTCCCATAGATCGCAGTATGAGGTTCAACCCCCACCCCACCCCCACCCCACCCCAGGCATATGCCGTGCCGTCCTTTTATCCGTAGACGGCTCAGATGTTCCAGGACTGGGGTTGGGTCCAGTACTGACCTCGGAGGGGTCCCTCCGCTGGACTCATCATCGGCTATTTTGCTTTCCGTGGAATCATTCTCGGTCATGAATGACGAATCTCCCTTTTTTACATAAGACGTTGCGATGCTGCAACAAAAAAATTATCCCATTAAGTCGGTAATTCAGTTACAGGAGTTTCCCGGGATCCAGGAATCGTTTACTTCAAGCCCTTAAATCGCTCGCCCTTCCCGGCTCCAGCTGCAAATCCGAACCATGTGCTGCGTCCAGAGAGCGAGGCCGAGAGTCTGAGGAAGATAAATATCTTAATGGTCTTCATTGGGAAATCCTTTGATACTAAACTTTTCAACCTTGGGATCTTTCATCCCCAGAATCCTGTGGTCGGTGAGGTTTGCAGAATGAGCGGCTTCTGACCACGATTGCTCCAGATGATCTAGGTCTCCTGCGATTTATGCTGTGTGTGCCGGATCCGCGGGCTGCAGGTCAATTCTTTTTGCGTTTTTCCCCTGTGTTTCGGAGGATTGACAGATCAATCCCCTGATAACTCGAGGTCGGCGGGGGATTGATCCCAAATTCCGGGGACCAGAATCCAGTGCAAAGGGGTTGGAGCAAGCGCTTCATGATCACCGGGGCGGCTGTCACACTGCTCTCGCTGCCTTTCATTCTTCTTCCCTGGCCGCTCATTAGGCTCATACATATTCGCTGCTTCTCCCAACGTCTGTGATTGGTTGCAGTCAGACGAGCCCCCCTGCTGAGTGACAGCGTGTCTGAGGCTTCCAATCACAGACGCCGGTGGGCGGGTCTATATCGTACAGTAAAATAAATAAATTGGCGTAGGATCCCTCCATATTATGATGCCAGCACAGGTAAAGCCCGACAGCTGGGGACTGCTATTTTCAGGCTGATGATACCCATGGTTATTGGGCTCACCCCCAGCCTAAAAATATCAGCCAGCAGCCGCCCGGAATTGCCTCATCCATTAGATGCGACAGTCCTGGTACTTTACCCAGCTCTTCCCTTCGACCTGGTGTGGCGGCAATCGGGGTAATAAGGAGTTAATAACGGCCCACTGCTGCCACTAAGCCCTAAATTAGTAATGGCAGTCGTCTATGAGACCCCCCCAACACTAATTTCTAAGTGAAAGTAAATAAACACAAACATCGAAAAAATCCTTTATTTGAAATAAAAGACAAAAAAGCCCCCTCTTTCACCACTTTCTTAACCCCCTAAACACCCCTCCAGGTCCGACGTAATCCACACGAGGTCCCACGATACTTCTAGCACTGCTACATATCTGAAGCTGACAGTGAGCGCCATAGAACATCACTGCATGCTGTGAGCTCCACGCAGCAACTGAAGTGAGCCACACGATCAGCGATGACGTCACTGAGGTTACCGGCAGCCACAGCTAGAGTCCTCTACCTGTGATAGCAAATCAGCCGAGTGACTGAAGTGATCCACGCGATCAGCCGCGATGTCATTCGGGTGATTTGTGGTCACAGGTGGAGGACTCCAGCTGTGGCCACGGGTAGCCTGAGTGACGTCACCGCTGATAGCGCGACTCACTTCAGTTGCTACATGGAGCTCACAGCGGGCCGTCATGTTCTATGGTGCTCGCTGTGAGCTTCAGATGTAGTGTTTTTCCCGCGGGTGCGTTTTTTTTGGCCCAAAAACGTGTATCTTTGTGGTCACCACAAAGATGCAACGTGCGCACATAGCGTTACTCCACTTTGATACATATTTTTTCTTTTTTTTTGCTACTTTCCTTGCTTTCGCCTTCGTTCACAATGAACGCGCTGTTTTTGTAGGAGCAGGTAATGGTTTTATAAGCAGGATGTCCTTACAGAAAGCTGTCCTCTGCATGGGGCAGGACTTGGCCCGGAGAGGGGCTTCCATAAAGGATGTCCCCAAAATAGCCCGTCTGGAAGCCGCTGACCGGGAACAAGAGCTGGAGGCCACTGGACGGCGTTCAGGGAGCTGCGACGCTGCGTATCCAGAAAGTGACGGTGACATATTGACTCGCGTTTGCGTGTGAGCCGAGTCACTTGGAAATAAACAATCCCGGTCTGTCCTTGCCGCTCGCCCTCGGCCCCCGGCAGACGCAGGATGTGTTCAGGGGCCGCCGCCGTCATATAAAGCTGCAGAATCGGATTTTATCTGTGGAAACATTCCTTCCCCAGTGAAGGAGGTTATATTTACACCGAGGTGAAGTGAACTTGGGGAAGGCAATGACCTACATTTCTCTGTAATTATAAGGCTAGAGTTCCTCTGAGAATTAATAAACAATTCATTCATTCACGCCGGGGAGCCGCCATATTGTTTCCGCAGCCGCTAATAATTTCTGGTGCAATAGACAGATGAGTCGTGGACGGGACTGTGAACGGCGGAGGGGAAGCAGAGGAGGTGGAGGAGCATTTCCTCCGCTCATACAATGTGTTCACGAACAACTGTGCATTGCAGAACTGTCCTAGCATCGGGGGCTGCAAAGATGAAGATGAAAGTCCTGTTTCCCATCGAGCTCTATGGCGCTTTTAGTGTTGCTCTCGTATATTAGACTGACACATGGTTTGGTGCTGGCTTCTCCTAGGGACAGTTCCTTATCCCCTTGATTTGGTGATGGCTTCTGCTTGGGAAAGTTCCTTTACCCTGTTTTGATGCTGGCTTCTCCTTTGGACAATTCCTTACCTCTTGGTTTGATTCTGGCTTCTCCTTGGAACAGTTCCTTACTCTCTTGTTTTGGTGCTGGCTTCTCCTTAGCCCTTGTTTTGATACTGGCTTCTCCTTAGCCCTTGTTTTGATACTGGCTTCTCCTTGGGACAGTTCCTTACCCCCTTGTTTTTGTGCTGGCTTCTAACTAGCTCTTGTTTTGGTGTTGGTTTCTACTTGGGACAGTTCCTTACCCCCTCAGTTTGGTGTTGGCATCTCCTTGGAACAGTTGCTTTGCTCTCTTGTTTTGGTGCTGGCTTCTAATTAGCACTTGTGTTGGTGATGGTTTCTACTTGGGACAGTTCTTTAACCCCTTGGTTTGGTGTTGGTTTCTCCTTGGAACAGTTCCTTAACCCTTGTTTTGGTGCTGCCTTCTCCTTAGCCCTTGTTTTGATGTTGGCTTCTCCTTGGGACAGTTCCTTACCCTCTTGTTTTGGTTCTGGTTTCTAATTAGCACTTGTTTTATGTGTTGGTTTCTCCTTGGAACAGTTCCTTACCCTTTTGTTTTGGTGTTGGCTTCTCCTTAGCCCTTGTTTTGGTGATGGTATCTCCTTGGGACAGTTCCTTAACCCTTGTTTTGATGTTGGCTTCTCCTTGGGACAGTTCCTTACCCCATTGTTTTAGTGCTGGCTTCTAATTAGCTCTTGTTTTGGTGTTGGTTTCTACTTGGGACCGTTCCTTGACCTCTTGTTTTGGTGCTGGCTTCTCCTTAGCCCTTGTTTTGATGTTGGCTTCTCTTTGGGACAGTTCCTTACCCCTTTGGTTTGGTGTTGGTTTCCACTTGGGACTGTTCCTTAACCTCTTGTTTTGGTGCTGGCTTCTAATTAGCTCTTGTGTTGGTGATGGTTTCTACTTGGGACAGTTCCTTAACCTCTTGTTTTGGTGCTGGCTTCTCCTTAGCCCTTGTTTTGATGTTGGCTTCTCCTTGGGACAGTTCCTTACCCTCTTGTTTTGGTGCTGGTTTCTAATTTAGCTTTTGTTTTGGTGCTGGCATCTCCTTGGAACAGTTCCTTACCCTCTTGTTTTGGTGCTGGCTTCTCCTTAGCCCTTGTTTTGGTGATGGCTTCTCCTTGGGACAGTTCCTTACGCCCTCGATTTAGGTATTGGAAGATTGAATGGACACTTCAGCCTAGACCTGCACATTTACGTTGGATCTTGTTTTCTCCTCGGTGATGTTGCCTCCATGACTGGGTATCTCGGGCGGTTTTGTATTTTAGCTTTACTTTGGAGGTGGCTTGGTTTCTCCTCGGCTTCTCTGAAGCTCTCCGCTTGCCTATGGGCTGTGCTTGGTGAAGAGCAGGAATCTGATGAGCGGTTTGTGTAGTCGGGGCAGTGAATGGAGCTCGGCAGGCGCTGAACCGTCGCTGCTTGAGACGACGTCTTAATCGCGTCTCCCGTCTTGCGGTGGGCCTTCTTAAGTGTCCTCAGCACACGGCCTGTGATCAGGGCTAACTTGTCCGAGAAGGTTGCGTTCCTTTATTTTGCTGTGTACTATTAAGGGATTATCAGCCTTGCGGCCTGTAAGAGGCTCACACAGATTTACATCCCTTTTACAGAAAGGCTCATTACGGCGCTGGCAGAGGGCCTTGATTTGTGCAGTAATTTCCCCTGACTGTTGTGTCCCGGGCTTCCCGCAGGGCAGTCGAGTGTCTCTTCATTCTCGGAGCTGCACACTCTTGCAAGTCTACGTTCTTCAGCGTTCCTTAAAGGAAAACTGTCCTCGAGACGCGTGTTTAATATGCCGTAAAATGGTGCATGATCTAACACCGCGCACGCTTATTACTTATCCTTTCATTTGCATAAATTCTCCAGTCTGTGACACGGCTAAATAATTAAACGGAGAGCGTCAGATTAGACGCGTCAGCCATTTTATAGGCCGCGGTAATGTGCCATTATAGACGGCACTGAACCGCTGAACTAATATAAAAGAGGAGAAATGGAACACAGAGGTCCAAATCCCACCACAGACAACATCTGGAGGGGCCGGCGTGGTCTCCACGGGTTTGCAGGGGCTTCCTCCAGGGATTGTGGTTTCTTTTCCCATCGTACATGCGGACACCTCTCCAGCTCTGGCAAAACTGCAATTCCCAGCAAACAATATAACCCATCTATTAGTCTTCTTTCTTCATGTACATCTGTGGCCCCTCCCAGTGTGCCCCATGTACCCAACAGCCCTGTCGTGGCCGCACATTTGTGCCCGGTACTTCATGTCCGGTTGTGGCCCCCGCCCAGTGTGCCCCATGTACCCAACAGCCCCGTCTTGGCCGCACATTTGTGCCCGGTACTTCATATTCAGCTGTGTTCCCCCCCCCAGTGTGCCCCATGTACCCAACAGCCCTGTCGTGGCCGCACATTTGTGCCCGGTACTTCATGTTCAGCTGTGCCCCATGTACCCAACAGCCCCGTCTTGGCCGCACATTTGTGCCCGGTACTTCATATTCAGCTGTGCCCCCCCACCCCCCCAGTGTGCCCCATGTACCCAACAGCCCTGTCGTAGCCGCACATTTGTGCCCGGTACTTCATGTTCAGCTGTGCCCCATGTACCCAACAGCTCCGTCTTGGCCGCACATTTGTGCCCGGTACTTTCTTCATGTTTGGCTGTACCCCATGTATCCAACGGCACCATCTTAGCAGCACATTTGTGCCCTGTACTTTCTTCATGTCTGGCTGTGCCCCTCCCCCCCTCACACCCGTGTGCCCCATGTACCCAACAGCCCCGTCTTGGCAGCACATTTGTACCCTATGCCCGGTACTTCATGTTTGGCTGTGCCCCCCCCCCCCAGGTGTTCCCCATGTATCCAATGGCACCATCTTGGCAGCACATTTGTGACATGTGCTGGGTACTTTCTTCATGTACATCTGTGGCACACAACCTGGGCCCTCCCCCCCCCTGCCCCCATTGTGCCCCATGTATGCAACAGCGCCACTTTGACAGCACATTTGTGCCCTGTACGTCATGTTCGGCTGTGGCCCCCCATTGTACCCCATGTACTTAACAATCCTCTCTTAGAAGCACATTTGTCCCCTGTGCCTGGTACTTTCTTCATGTACATCTGTGGCACCCAACCTGGGCCCCCCCCTCCCCCCTCATTGTGCCCCATGTATGAAACAGCGCCACTTTGACAGCACATTTGTGCCCTGTACGTCATGTTCGGCTGTGGACCCCATTGTACCCCATGTACCCAAGAATCCTGTCTTAGAAGCACATTTGTCCCCTGTGCCTGGTACTTTCTTCATGTACATCTGTGGCCCCCCCATCGTGCCCCATGTATCCAGCAGCATCATCTTGGCCGCACATTTGTGCCCGATAATTCACGTTCGGCTGTGCCCCCCCAGTGTGCCCCATGTACCCAACAGCCCCGTCTTGGCCGCACATTTGTGCCCGGTACTTCATGTTCGGCTGTCACCCCCCCCTCCCAGTGTTCCCCATGTACCCAACAGCCCCGTCTTGGCCACACACTTGTGCCCGATAATTCATGTTCGGCTGTGCCCCATGTACCCAACAGCCCCGTCTTGGCCGCACATTTGTGCCCTATGCCCGGTACTTCATGTTTGGCTGTGGCTCCCCCCGGTGTGCCCCATGCATCCAATGGCACCATCTTGGCAGCACATTTGTGACATGTGCTGGGTACTTTCTTCATGTACATCTGTGGCACCCAACCTGGGCCCCCCCCCCCTCCCCCCTCATTGTGCCCCATGTATGAAACAGCGCCACTTTGACAGCACATTTGTGCCCTGTACGTCATGTTCGGCTGTGGACCCCATTGTACCCCATGTACCCAAGAATCCTGTCTTAGAAGCACATTTGTCCCCTGTGCCTGGTACTTTCTTCATGTACATCTGTGGCCCCCCCATCGTGCCCCATGTATCCAGCAGCATCATCTTGGCAGCACATTTGTGCCCGGTGCTTTCTCCATGTCCGGCGGTGGCCCCCCCCCATTGTGTCCCATGTATCCAGCAGCATAGTCTTGGAAGCACATTTGTCCCCTGTGCCCAGTACTTCATGCTTGGTTGTGGTCCCCCCAGCCTGTGGCCCCCCCCCCCCTCGTGCCCCATGTATCCAGCAGCATCGTCTTGGCAGCACATTTGTGCCCGGTGCTTTCTCCATGTCCGGCAGTGGCCCCCCATCGTACCCCATGTATCCAGCTGCACATTTGTGCCGATGCTTTCTCCATGTCCGGCAGTGGCCCCCCATCGTACCCCATGTATCCAGCAGCACATTTGTGCCGGTGCTTTCTCCATGTCCGGCAGTGGCCCCCCATCGTACCCCATGTATCCAGCAGCACATTTGTGCCGGTGCTTTCTCCATGTCCGGCAGTGGCCCCCCCATCGTGCCCCATGTATCCAGCAGCACATTTGTGCCGGTGCTTTCTCCATGTCCGGCAGTGGCCCCCCCATCGTACCCCATGTATCCAGCAGCAGATTTGTGCCAGTGCTTTCTCCATGTCCGGCAGTGGCCCCCCCATCGTGCCCCATGTATCCAGCAGCACATTTGTGCCGGTGCTTTCTCCATGTCCGGCAGTGGCCCCCCCATCGTGCCCCATGTATCCAGCAGCAGATTTGTGCCGGTGCTTTCTCCATGTCCGGCAGTGGCCCCCCCATCGTGCCCCATGTATCCAGCAGCACATTTGTGCCGGTGCTTTCTCCATGTCCGGCAGTGGCCCCCCCATCGTGCCCCATGTATCCAGCAGCACATTTGTGCCGGTGCTTTCTCCATGTCCGGCAGTGGCCCCCCCATCGTGCCCCATGTATCCAGCAGCACATTTGTGCCGGTGCTTTCTCCATGTCCGACGGTGGCCCCCAGCCTGTACCGCTCCACGTTGCCAGCGGTGGGAGTTGGGGGCCACTGATGTCTCCGCCATTGCTCCCCGTCCGCTCCAGCTGTTCTTCATAACCCGGCTCAGCATTTCTGGCTCGCACAGATTACAGCGGGAAGCTGCGAGCTGGAAGCGAAAGTTAAAAACCCAATTAGCGTCTTATCTCCTGGTTTATTCCTTGGAGCACATTGAAGAAAACCAGTAATTTAATGTAAGTCTCTTGTCCGGTAAACGCTCTCCCAGAAATTACATCTGTCTGTTCCACGTTATCTGTCATAACGAGTGCGAGCTGCTGCGCCGAGCATTCTGCAATGGGTAATTATCTCCGTGCAGCCTCCGCTAATGACTCTGTGGCTGCTTTATCCTAGCAGGAGGCTTATTCAGAGCAGAGTATAAGCGCGGCGCTGCCAGGCTGGGTTTTGTGGGGCGTCCAGAATTTCAGGTCAAAGCCGATGTAAGAAAACCGAAAAATATCCCCAGTGAGTGATTAAGACTTGTTTATGTAGGCGCAGCTTAATGTGGGGCCCTATATGTGCCCGATATTCCAGGAAGAGCCTCGGCCCCGCCTCCTTATCCTCCAGCCACTCCCCTGCGGAGCCAGGAGGGACTCCCATCACTGCCACGCCTTCCCTTTAAATCTTGTCATGTGACATTTTGCACGAAAAATGAAACCTCCGCAGCTTCTTATTTCCAGGATTCATACACAGGAGTTTGCAAAATCTTTCGCTGCAGATTTTCCATTCTTGGATCTGGATGGAAAATTCCTGCAGCAGTTCTGCTCAGTGTGAACATGGCCGCTCTTCCCGTCCTCACTGTACATTGATTACAGATGTAGGCACACAAGCCGCAATTGTGCCGCTTTTCAGCTGCGATTGTGCCGCTTTTCAGCTGCAATTGTGCCGCTTTTCAGCTGCAATTGTGCCACATTTCAGCTGCGATTGTGCCAGTTTTCATCTACGATTGTGTCACTTTTCAGCTGCAATTGTGCTGGTTTTCAGCCGTGATTGTGCTCCTATTGATCTGTGATTGTGCCACTTTTCAGCCGCAATTGTGCCACTTTTCAGCCGCAATTGTGCCACTTTTCAGCCGCTTTGTGTCAGTGATTGCACATAGAATGGGATGTGTTCTGGTTCTATAAACCTTGCACGTGACTCCGGCTGATATCATTCCTGGGCGTCTTGGGGGGTTTGTCTTTACCCCCCTTTATAACTTGATCCATCTGCAGGGGTCCCAGGGCAGACATTGTCCCGCAGCTGCTCCCCACAAAGCTTCAAGGGGATTTTCCGATAACTCCGGAGACGTTACGCAGAGATTTGCAATGTGGAGGAAGGAAGGCGTTCTGTCTGCAAACTGCAAATGTTACTATCCAGAAATCTGATCGCCACATCTGTTACCGGATGGATTTACAGTTTTCTGTCCATTACTGGCATCTGTCTCCAAGGCCCAGTAAAACCAGTCTGATCCCAGTATGTCACCTTCCCAGAAGTATACTGCAATAAAGGCAAAATCTCAGAGAAGCAGCCAGCCCCCTCCGATGTATACAGCAGAGGCCGCCGACCCGTGCCCAAAACTACCACTGCCACGGAGCTATGGACGCTGTGCCGCCTACTCATGGATGGACGCTGTGCCACCTGCCTATGGATGGACGCTGTGCCACCTGCCTATGGATGGACACTGTGCCGCCTGCCTTTGGATGGACGCTGTGCCACCTGCCTATGGATGGACACTGTGCCACCTGCCTATGGATGGACGCTGTGCCACCTGCCTATGGATGGACGCTGTGCCACCTGCCTATGGATGGACGCTGTGCCACCTGCCTATGGATGGACACTGTGCCACCTGCCTATGGATGGACGCTGTGCCGCCTGCCTATGGATGGACGCTGTGCCGCCTGCCTATGGATGGACGCTGTGCCTCCTGCCTATGGATGGACGCTGTGCCGCCTGCCTATGGATGGACGCTGTGCCGCCTGCCTATGGATGGACGCTGTGCCGCCTGCCTATGGATGGACGCTGTGCCGCCTGCCTATGGATGGACGCTGTGCCTCCTGCCTATGGATGGACGCTGTGCCTCCTGCCTATGGATGGACGCTGTGCCTCCTGCCTATGGATGGACGCTGTGCCGCCTGCCTATGGATGGACGCTGTGCCGCCTGCCTATGGATGGACGCTGTGCCGCCTGCCTATGGATGGACGCTGTGCCGCCTGCCTATGGATGGACGCTGTGCCGCCTGCCTATGGATGGACGCTGTGCCGCCTGCCTATGGATGGACGCTGTGCCGCCTGCCTATGGATGGACGCTGTGCCGCCTGCCTATGGATGGACGCTGTGCCGCCTGCCTATGGATGGACGCTGTGCCGCCTGCCTATGGATGGACGCTGTGCCGCCTGCCTATGGATGGACGCTGTGCCGCCTGCCTATGGATGGACGCTGTGCCGCTTGCTCATGGATGGACGCTGTGCCGTCTGCTCATGGATGGACGCTGTGCCGCCTGCCTATGGATGGACGCTGTGCCGTCTGCTCATGGATGGACGCTGTGCCGCTTGCTCATGGATGGACGCTCGCCGCCTGCCCATGGATGGACGCTCGCCGCCTGCCCATGGATGGACGCTCGCCGCCTGCCCATGGATGGACGCTCGCCGCCTGCCCATGGATGGACGCTCGCCGCCTGCCCATGGATGGACGCTCGCCGCCTGCCCATGGATGGACGCTCGCCGCCTGCCTATGGATGGACGCTCGCCGCCTGCCCATGGATGGACGCTCGCCGCCTGCCTATGGATGGACGCTCGCCGCCTGCCCATGGATGGACGCTCGCCGCCTGCCTATGGATGGACGCTCGCCGCCTGCCTATGGATGGACGCTCGCCGCCTGCCCATGGATGGACGCTCGCCGCCTGCCCATGGATGGACGCTCGCCGCCTGCCCATGGATGGACGCTCGCCGCCTGCCCATGGATGGACGCTCGCCGCCTGCCCATGAATGGATGTCCTTTCACGTGTTCATGGATGAATGCTTTGCCGCTTGCTCATGGATGGACGCTCTTGTACGTGCTCATGGATGGACGCTCTTGTACGTGCTCATGGATGGACGCTCTTGTACGTGCTCATGGATGGACGCTCTTGTACGTGCTCATGGATGGACGCTCTTGTACGTGCTCATGGATGGACGCTCTTGTACGTGCTCATGGATGGACGCTCTGCAGTGTGCACAGTGGACGCTCTGCGTTGTGCACGCTCTCCGACACGCTTTTCGTTGTGCACGCTCTCCGGCACGCTCTTCGTTGTGCACGTTCTCCGACACGCTCTGCGTTGTGCATGCTCTGCACAGATGGACGCTCTTCATTGTGCACGCTCTCCATCCGCGTTGTGCACAGATGGACGCTCTGCATTGTGCATGCTCTCCGGCACACTCTGCTGACTGTACACAGATGGACGCTCTGCGTTGTGCACAGATGGACGCTCTGCGTTGTGCACAGATGGACGCTCTGCGTTGTGCACAGATGGACGCTCTGCCTTGTGCACAGATGGACGCTCTGCATTGTGCATGCTCTCCGGCACACTCTGCTGACTGTACACAGATGGACGCTCTGCGTTGTGCACAGATGGACGCTCTGCGTTGTGCACAGATGGACGCTCTGCGTTGTGCACAGATGGACGCTCTGCGTTGTGCACAGATGGACGCTCTGCGTTGTGCACAGATGGACGCTCTGCGTTGTGCACAGATGGACGCTCTGCCTTGTGCACAGATGGACGCTCTGCATTGTGCATGCTCTCCGGCACACTCTGCTGACTGTACACAGATGGACGCTCTGCGTTGTGCACAGATGGACGCTCTGCGTTGTGCACAGATGGACGCTCTGCCTTGTGCACAGATGGACGCTCTGCCTTGTGCACAGATGGACGCTCTCCATTGTGCACGCTCTCCGGCACGCTCAGCGTTGTGCGCGCTCTCCAGCACTCACTCCTGTATGGGGCACTGCTGTGCGAGAACCTGTTGATTCAGCGCCTCCCCGTCCTGGTGGTGCGAGGGCCATCTGACGGGTGGCGCCATTGTTTGGCTATGAACCTGTTGTTCCGGTTGTGGTTCGGCCGTTTTACGTCACTGGGTATTTTGTACACATTGCTGGGATCTGCTCATTGCCCCAGTATATCTGCAGCTGCCGTTCTGTGCTGAAAGTAGAACTACAAGGCCCAGCATAAAAGATAGGAAACAGCAATGCAATCGGATGATGAGAACCCGCTGGGAGTTGTAGTGCTGGTCCCGGCCGCTCCGGCTGCACAATGGGGGATAATTCCCCTTTAAAAGTCTGTATTTGGTGAATAGAAATTCTTGTAAATTCCTTCCCCCATTGTTTGCAGTAGACCTGTGCGGAGGGGCCCCCGCGGGTAACCTGAGCGGGTTCTGGGGTCTTCACGACTCGCGGTAATATGAACCAGACGAAGGTGGGGAGATTACACAGAATGGGATGTGATGGTTTCAGAGGCTGAAGACTGATTAATGGCAGAAAGCGCCGAAAGTGATGGGAAAAATGAGCGCAACTGACAGAGCCGCGCATGAGTCACCGGCTTGGCACCACCGCGCGCCGAGTCACCTCCAGGTCACCGGTTCAATCCCAGTTCTGATCCGCCAGATAATGGCGACACGTGGTGGACGGTAAACAGCGAGAAAAACGAAATATGTCCGATCATAAACACGGCAGAAGCCGATGGCGTCAGTCCCTGCACACAGACGTCCTGCGGAGGGGCCCTCCGCATGGAGCTCCCTAATACCTCCCCCCATATAACTCATGACTATGCCCAGCACAGCCCCCCAGTCACTGGACCAGTCTGGAAGGGGGTACCCCACTTTATAGAAGTGAATAGTGTGGTCACACTCGTGGAGTTTCCCTCATTGAGCCCCATAGAAGTGAATAGTATGGTGTCACTTCTGGAGTATCCCTCAGAGAGCCCCATAGAAGTCAATGGAGTGGTCACACTTGTGGAGTATCCCTCATAGAGCCCCAGGGAAGTGAATAGTGTGGTGTCACTTCTGGAGTATCCCTCACAGAGCCCCATAGAAGTCAATGGAGTGATCATACTCATCGAGCCCCATAGTGAATGGAGTAGTCACATTTACGGAATATCCCTCATAGAGTCCCATAAAAGTGAATGGTGTGTTCACACTTGTGGAGTATCCCTTACAGAATCCCATAGAAGTGAATGGACTTGTCACACTTGTGGAGTATTCCTCATAGAATCTCAAAGAAGTGAATGGAGTAGCCACACTCGTGGAATATTCCTTATAAAGTCCCATAGAAGTGAATGGTGTGGTCACACTTGTGGAGTATCCCTCATAGAACCCCATAGAAGTGAATGGGGTGGTCACACTTCTGGAGTATTCCTCATAGAGCCCCATATAAGTGAGTAGTGTGGTCACACTTGTGGAGTATACCTTACAGAATCCCATAGAAGTGAATGGAGTAGTCACAATCGTTGAGTATTTCTCATAGAGTACCATAGAAATGAATCGACTGGTCACACTTGTGGAGTATCCCTCATAGAATCCCAAAAAAGTGAATAGTGTGATCAGAGTATTTCTCAGAGTCCCATAGAAGTGAATGGTGGGGTCAAACTTGTGGAGTATCCCTCATAGAACCCCATAGAAGTGAATGGGGTGGTCACACTTGTGGAGTTTCCCTCATAGAGCCCCATAGAAGTCTGTATGATGTTCCTTTATAAGAACTAACGTAACACATGGAGGCACATGGCGTCTATGTACTACTGGCGGTAAATAGACGAGGTGCCTGCACCCGTGCTGGCGGGCTGCTCACTGTGGGGCAGTCTGTGGCTGTGAGCAGCCGTAGTTATGGGGTCTTTACCCCACAGAGAATACATGGACACGTTTTGCACAAGTGCCAGAAAGGAGTGATCAGGGATCCGGCCGGATCGGAGGAGATCGTCTCCTTTATGGCCGAGACCTCGGAGCTGTCGCTCATATTCTGCCGGGCCGCGCCGGAGAGGTGATGTCAATGACGCAGAAGCCTTACTACCCTCTATAAATAACGGTGGTCCGGCGGGAGGCGTCATCGGTGGGACGCTCCCCGACACCTCTGACATCAGAGGGTTAGTTGTGTAACATGTAGAGTCAGGACGGTGTTATATCAGGACAGCGGGGATTTGTGAGGATTAGGTGCAGTGACGGGAGCATCCCTCCTATGTGATGTGAAGGTGTGAATCCTCGGTGGATTCCTCTGCTCCTTGCGCCCCCCACCCCATCGTCTGGGGTTTCCTCTGTTCCTTGCACCCTCCTCCTTATCCTCTGGGGGTTCCTCCGCTCCTCGCGCCCCCACCCTATCCTCTGTGGATTTCTCTGCTCCTCATGCCCCCCACCTCATCCTCTGGGGGTTCCTCCGCTCCTCGCGCCCCCACCCTATCCTCTGTGGATTTCTCTGCTCCTCATGCCCCCCACCTCATCCTCTGGGGGTTCATCTGCTCCTCGCGCCCCCCACTCCATCCTCTGTGGATTCCTCCCCTCCTTACACCTCCGACCCCATCCTCTGGGGGTTCCTCTGCTCCCCACTCCATCCTCTGGGAGTTCCTCTGCTACTCGCTCCCCCCACTCCATCCTCTGTGGATTCCTCCACCCCATCCTCTGGGGGTTCCTCTGCTCCTCGCTCCCCCTGCTCCATCCTCTGGGGGTTCCTCTGCTCCTCGCACCCCCGTCCTCATCCTCTGGCAGTTCCTCTGCTCCTCGCACTCCCCACTCCATCCTCTGTGGATTCCTTTGCTCCTCACGCCCCCCCCACTCCATCCTCTGTGGATTCCTCTGCTCCTCACGCCCCCCCCACTCCATCCTCTGTGGATTCCTCTGCTCCTCACGCCCCCCCACTCCATCCTCTGTGGATTCCTCTGCTCCTCACGCCCCCCCCACTCCATCCTCTGTGGATTCCTCTGCTCCTCACGCCCCCCCCCACTCCATCCTCTGTGGATTCCTCTGCTCCTCACGCCCCCCCCCACGCCATCCTCTGTGGATTCCTCTGCTCCTCACGCCCCCCCCACTCCATCCTCTGTGGATTCCTCTGCTCCTCACGCCCCCCCCACTCCATCCTCTGTGGATTCCTCTGCTCCTCACGCCCCCCCCACTCCATCCTCTGTGGATTCCTCTGCTCCTCACGCCCCCCCCCACTCCATCCTCTGTGGATTCCTCTGCTCCTCACGCCCCCCCCACTCCATCCTCTGTGGATTCCTCTGCTCCTCACGCCCCCCCCACTCCATCCTCTGTGGATTCCTCTGCTCCTCACGCCCCCCCCACTCCATCCTCTGTGGATTCCTCTGCTCCTCACGCCCCCCCCACTCCATCCTCTGTGGATTCCTCTGCTCCTCACGCCCCCCCGCTCCATCCTCTGGGGGTTCCTCTGCTCCTTGCTGCCCCCCCCCGCTCCATCCTCTGGGGGTTCCTCTGCTCCTCCTGCTCCATCCTCTGGGGGTTCCTCTGCTCCTCCTGCTCCATCCTCTGGGGGTTCCTCTGCTCCTCGCTCCCCCCCGCTCCATCCTCTGGGGGTTCCTCTGCTCCTTGCTCCCCCCCGCTCCATCCTCTGGGGGTTCATCTCCAGATCACTCGCAGTCTGCCGCGCTCTGAGGCTTCTTCTCTAGATATGAGTCACGCCATACATTGAGGAAATCTGGTCAGAGCGGAAGACACAAGCGCAGATTTCGTGGTCCACACACCGTCGTCTCCGCTCGTCTTTCCGGGGAACAGATTTCATTGTGGTTGAAACTGAGTTTTAATGTTACATATATTGATATGACAGAAGATCAGACGCCCCCTGTTATCTCTGTACACAGCGCTCACCGTGGTGTGTGCACAATCTGCAGACAGGACCCCCGGGGGCAGTGACATCTCCATGCTTGTCATGTGACCACTGAGGACAGTGATTGACCAGGGGTGCACAAACTTTTCCATGCAGCTGTAATGTGCGGTGGCACAGTCTGTATCCATTATTGCACAGGTTGAGCTGGACCTCGTGGTTCCTCCCTTCGGCCCCAGGGAGTGCTGTGGCCCCTGGTTGGTGTGGTGACCCCGGGTGGTGCAGTGGCCCCTGGATGGTGCGGTGGCTCCTTGTGGTGTGGTGGCCCCGGGCGGTGTGTCCGGGTGGTGAGGTGACCCCCGGGTGGTGAGGTGACCCCCGGGTGGTGAGATGACCCCCGGGTGGTGCTGTGGCCCCGGGTGGTTCGGTGGTCCTGGCCTGGGAGTCGCCTGTGGTTCTGGAATATTCTGCTCAGCCCCCTGCGGTTATTTGAGCGTGAGTCCTTGGTTGGTGGCGGCTGTGAGTGTTTTGCGCGGCGGAGGGCGCGGGGGTCGTCTGCCACCTCTATACATGGTGAGTGGGAGATGAGACGTTACCACAAGGACGTGTAATGCAGCCGCTCGATTCTCAGCAGCCATTGTGCAAAAAGCTTTTACATCAGTCCCTGTAAGACTGAAGCCGCTCACACTCACACCTGTCAATCACGGCCGGTGCGCGCCCACGGACAGGGCAGACGGCTCTGCATCCACTACTACAGGGAAAAAGACAGCGCTGCATCGGGGAGCAACCGGGGAGCATTACCTGCGCACACCGGAGCCGAGGACGGCTGCAGTCAGCATCTCACTAATGGAAACAGTCAGCAAGATGCTTCCTCCCAGATCTCATCCCCTGAGGAGGCCACAGGCGAGCACCGTCCAGCTCCGGGCGACCAAGGGCCTTGTGTGTGGGGTGCATGCTCATGATTCACGTGCATGCGTCACTCCGCCAACATCTATTACTCCAGGCCCTGATACACATGCGCGCTCCGAAGGCGTAACAGCCGATATCCCGGACCCCCAAATATACATGCACGCTCCGCAGGTGTAACAGCCTATATCCCTGACCCCTCATATACATGCACGCTCCACAGCTGTAACAGCCGATATCCCTGACCCCCCCCCTATACACATGCATGCTCCGCAGGCGTAACAGCCGATATCCCGGACCCCCAAATACACATGCATGCTCCCCGGGTGTAACAACTGATATCCCTGACCCCTTTACACATGCACGCTCCGCAGGTGTAACAGCCGATATCGCTGACCCCCCATATACATGCACGCTCCTCAGGCGTAACAACCGATATCCCTGACCCCTATACACATGCAGGCTCTGCAGAAATAACAGCCGATATCCCTGACCCCCCATATACATGCACGCTCCTCAGCTGTAACAGCCGATATCCCGGACCCCTATACACATGCATGCTCCTCAGGTGTAACAGCCGATATCCCGGACCCCCAAATACACATGCACGCTCCCCGGGTGTAACAGCCGATATCCCTGACCCCCATATACATGCACGCTCCTCAGGTGTAACAACCGATATCCCTGACCCCCATATACATGCACGCTCCTCAGGTGTAACAACCAATATCCCTGACCCCCATATACATGCAGGCTCTGCAGAAATAACAGCCGATATCCCGGACCCCTATACACATGCACGCTCCTCAGGTGTAACAGCCGATATCCCTGACCCCTATATACATGCATGCTCCGCAGGTGTAACAGCCTATATCCCTGACCCCCCATATACATGCACGCTCCGCAGGCGTAACAGCCGATATCCCGGACCCCCAAATACACATGCACGCTCCCCGGGTGTAAAAGCCGATATCCCGGACCCCTATACACATGCATGCTCCTCAGGTGTAACAGCCGATATCCCGGACCCCCAAATACACATGCACGCTCCCCGGGTGTAACAGCCGATATCCCTGACCCCCATATACATGCACGCTCCTCAGGTGTAACAACCAATATCCCTGACCCCCATATACATGCACGCTCCTCAGGTGTAACAACCAATATCCCTGACCCCCATATACATGCAGGCTCTGCAGAAATAACAGCCGATATCCCGGACCCCTATACACATGCACGCTCCTCAGGTGTAACAGCCGATATCCCTGACCCCTATATACATGCATGCTCCGCAGGTGTAACAGCCTATATCCCTGACCCCCCATATACATGCACGCTCCGCAGGCGTAACAGCCGATATCCCGGACCCCCAAATACACATGCACGCTCCCCGGGTGTAAAAGCCGATATCCCGGACCCCTATACACATGCATGCTCCTCAGGTGTAACAGCCGATATCCCGGACCCCCATATACATGCACGCTCCTCAGGTGTAACAACCAATATCCCTGACCCCCATATACATGCAGGCTCTGCAGAAATAACAGCCGATATCCCTGACCCCTATATACATGCATGCTCCGCAGGCGTAACAGCCTATATCCCTGACCCCCCATATACATGCACGCTCCGCAGGCGTAACAGCCGATATCCCGGACCCCCAAATACACATGCACGCTCCCCGGGTGTAAAAGCCGATATCCCTGACCCCCATATACATGCACGCTCCTCAGGCGTAACAACCGATATCCCTGACCCCCATATACATGCACGCTCCTCAGGTGTAACAACCAATATCCCTGACCCCCATATACATGCAGGCTCTGCAGAAATAACAGCCGATATCCCTGACCCCTATATACATGCACGCTCCTCAGGTGTAACAGCCGATATCCCTGACCCCTATATACATGCATGCTCCGCAGGTGTAACAGCCTATATCCCTGACCCCCCATATACATGCACGCTCCGCAGGCGTAACAGCCGATATCCCGGACCCCCAAATACACATGCACGCTCCCCGGGTGTAAAAGCCGATATCCCTGACCCCCATATACATGCACGCTCCTCAGGCGTAACAACCGATATCCCTGACCCCCAAATACATGCAGGTGTAACAGCCGATATCCCTGACCCCTATATACATGCATGCTCCTCAGGTGTAACAGCCGATATCCTGGACCCCCATATACATGCACGCTACTCAGGCGTAACAGCCGATATGCCTGACCCCTATACACATGCACGCTCCTCAGGTGTAACAGCCGATATCCCTGACCCCTATACACATGCACGCTCCTCAGGTGTAACAGCCGATATCCCGGACCCCTATACACATGCACGCTCCGCAGAAATAACAGCCGATATCCCTTACCCCTATACACATGCACGCTCCTCAGGTGTAACAGCCGATATCCCGGACCCCTATACACATGCACGCTCCTCAGGTGTAACAGCCGATATCCCGGACCCCTATACACATGCACGCTCCTCAGAAATAACAGCCGATATCCCTGACCCCTATACACATGCATGCTCTGCAGAAATAACAGCCGATATCCCTTACCCCTATACACATGCACGCTCCGCAGAAATAACAGCCGATATCCCTGACCCCTATACACATGCACGCTCCTCAGGTGTAACAGCCGATATCCCGGACCCCTATACACATGCACGCTCCTCAGGTGTAACAGCCGATATCCCGGACCCCTATACACATGCACGCTCCGCAGAAATAACAGCCGATATCCCTGACCCCTATACACATGCACGCTCCTCAGGTGTAACAGCCGATATCCCGGACCCCTATACACATGCACACTCCGCAGAAATAACAACCGATATCCCGGACCCCTATACACATGCATGCTCCTCGGGTGTAACAGCCGATATCCCGGACACCCATATACATGCATGCTCCTCAGGTGTAACAGCCGATATCCCTGACCCCTATACACATGCACGCTCCTCAGGTGTAACAGCCGATATCCCGGACACCCATATACATGCACGCTCCTCAGGTGTAACAGCCGATATCCCTGACCCCTATACACATGCACGCTCCTCAGGTGTAACAGCCGATATCCCGGACCCCTATACACATGCACGCTCCTCAGGTGTAACAGCCGATATCCCTGACCCCTATACACATGCACGCTCCCCAGGTGTAACAGCCGATATCCCTGACCCCTATACACATGCACGCTCCCCAGGTGTAACAGCCGATATCCCGGACCCCTATACACATGCACGCTCCTCAGGTGTAACAGCCGATATCCCTGACCCCTATACACATGCACGCTCCCCAGGTGTAACAGCCGATATCCCTGACCCCTATACACATGCACGCTCCCCAGGTGTAACAGCCGATATCCCTGACCCCTATACACATGCACGCTCCTCAGGTGTAACAGCCGATATCCCGGACCCCTATACACATGCACGCTCCTCAGGTGTAACAGCCGATATCCCGGACCCCTATACACATGCATGCTCCTCAGGTGTAACAGCCGATATCCCAGACACCCATATACATGCATGCTCCTCAGGTGTAACAGCCGATATCCCTGACCCCTATACACATGCATGCTCCTCAGGTGTAACAGCCGATATCCCTGACCCCTATACACATGCACGCCCCCAGGTGTAACAGCCGATATCCCTGACCCCTATACACATGCACGCTCCCCAGGTGTAACAGCTGATATCCCTGACCCCTATACACATGCATGCTCCGCAGGTGTAACAGCTGATATCCCTGACTCCCCCAATCCACATGCACGCTCAGTTCACCTGTACGCTATTATTCCGGATTTTCCGATACATATGCATGCTCATCTCAGTTGAGCATGCACGTTTCTCCAGTGAGATGGGTAAAATCGTCCGCCGATACTTCTGTCCTCTGCAGACAACTCACGGCTTTTCTTCTTTGGAAAATAAAGGATTGGACATATTGAAATTCAGCATGTCTGACCTTCTTTCCTTCACAATCCAGTGCCCCCCCTTCACCCCCATACATATTAGGTGGTCGGCGGCCACTTCAGAATCATCAGCTTAGACTGGCATGGGGTCAGAGAAATAGACTTTATGATTGTCAGAAGATAAGGAGCCGGACCCCTCAGATGTCGGGTTCTAGGGAGGATTCACGTCATGGCCAGATATGGATTTACCAGTCAGGAGTCCTGGAAAGCTGGGTTCCCCGCCCGTGATCATCACTATCAGTTTGCATATTTGTTTCATGCTAGGATTGGGGGGCGACGTCATTGTGCGCTGACCCCTGTAACTGAGCCGCACTTCACCCCAATCTGCTGCTCCGGAGTTAATGGCGGGCGCTCAGAGGTTAATATCAGTGCTCTGAATGTGGAGCTGTTCTGTGTCACCGGGTGTCGGGGGTTAATCTACATCCACCGAGGACAAGAAATACAATATTAAAAGTCTTGGCACTTAAGGGTTTCCTGCAGCACGGCCGTCCTCTTCATCAACCCTGCGCCTCGGCAGCGCTGCAGTGTAAAGCATTCATCACCGTCTGCAGTTACACACCACACATCCCTGTGATACTGGGCGAGCGGAGAACCCTGGCTGCGGAGGGTGCACTGCACTGGTGAGCGGGAGAACCCTGGCTGCGGAGGGTGCACTGCACTGGTGAGCGGAGACCCCAGGCTGCGGAGGGTGCACTGCACTGGTGAGCGGGAACCCAGGCTGCGGAGGGTGCACTGCACTGGTGAGGAGGAGACCCCAGGCTGCGGAGGGTGCACTGCACTGGTGAGGAGGAGACCCCAGGCTGCGGAGGGTGCACTGCACTGGTGAGCAGGAACCCAGGCTGCGGAGGGTGCACTGCACTGGTGAGCGGAGACCCCAGGCTGCGGAAGGTGTACTGCACTGGTGAGCGGAGAACCCAGGCTGCGGAGGGTGCACTGCACTGGTGAGGAGGAGAACCCAGGCTGCGGAGGGCGCACTGCACTGGTGAGGAGGAGACCCCAGGCTGCGGAGGGTGCACTGCACTGGTGAGCGGAGAACCCAGGCTGCGGAGGGTGCACTGCACTGGTGAGCGGAGAACCCAGGCTGCGGAGGGTGCACTGCACTGGTGAGGAGGAGAACCCAGGCTGCGGAGGGTGCACAGCACTGGTGAGGAGGAGAACCCAGGCTGTGGAGGGTGCACTGCACTGGTGAGGAGGAGAACCCAGGCTGCGGAGGGTGCACTGCACTGGTGAGGAGGAGAACCCGGGCTGTGGAGGGTGCACTGAACTGATGAGGAGGAGAACCCAGGCTGCGGAGGGTGCACTGCACTGGTGAGGAGGAGAACCCAGGCTGCGGAGGGTGCACTGCACTGGTGAGGAGGAGAACCCAGGCTGCGGAGGGTGCACTGCACTGGTGAGGAGGAGAACCCAGGCTGCAGAGGGTGCACTGCACTGGTGAGGAGGAGAACCCAGGCTGCGGAGGGTGCACTGCACTGGTGAGCGGAGAACCCAGGCTGCGGAGGGTGCACTGCATTGGTGGGCGGAGAACCCAGGCTGCGGAGGGTGCACTGCACTGGTGAGGAGGAGAACCCAGGCTGCGGAGGGTGCACTGCACTGGTGAGCGGAGACCCCAGGCTGCGGAGGGTGCACTGCACTGGTGAGCGGAGAACCCAGGCTGCGGAGGGTGCACTGCATTGGTGGGCGGAGAACCCAGGCTGCGGAGGGTGCACTGATCATAGGGGAAGGGTTATTAATGCATCAAACCAATAAATGTGAAATAAAACGGAAAATAATACAGCACAACGGACGCTGACGGAGCACACTGTCCGCTGCCAGGGGGCGCCACTTCTGCTGCTCATGAACGCAACGTTTCCCAGCACAAGACTGATGGAGGGTATATGGCTTCTGAAAAAAGATTTTTGCCCTTGATTGAGATTTTTTGCCCTTTTTATGTTGTATTTTTGGCTGTTTTTGTGCAGGATTCTTTCTCCTTGACTTTTCTTCTCCGCAGCCTTCTCCGTGTTCCTTGTTACTCCGTTTCCAGACCGGTTTTATCACCTTGTTTTGTCTTAACAAGAAGAAATGAGAATCTTCAAGGTCGTTGATGATGGAGGGTCCGGCCGCGTGGTGCAGACGTTATCGCCGCGCTGTAACGTCATATGACCGTTGTGCTGTCACGGCGCGTCCAGATAAAGACGCTGCAGAAGAATGATTTCTGATTTTTTTCGAGGCTTTCTTTTCTTTTCGCACCGCGTCCCGTTATCCCGGAAGGCAATGATTGCGGCCATTACCGCTCTTGCATCTTTTATGGGGTGTGACTACCTGGGCGATCCGGGCCCGCAGGACGACAGATGCTTTGGGGCCTGTTGTATATTGATTTTCGAGCAGGCAGTAATCAGATTTCGCAGCTGCGGAGGATAAAAGGAATTTGTTTGGTTCGGCCACCTGTGTCACGTCGCTAAAGATTTAATTAGTTAATTTTCCCTGTCAGGATCTGGTTTGGAGCACAGATTGCTGCCGGTGGAGTGTGATCGCCGCTTCCGGGGCCAACATTCACCCATCATGCGCTCATTATTATTATTAACCATGGGGCCAGGTCTACAATAGAAGAGAGTAATAAAACTTTCCTCTTTTTATTTCTAGTCTAAACACCCTCCAAATACACTATTCCCAGCAGTTATGTCCCAACCGCGCTGCGAGATTCAGTGTAATACAGTGTAATTTTATCTTTATATAAAATCGAACATTCATCTACTTAGCAGAGTGCTGGAGGACACACACGCTCAGTCACCTCTTCTTAATGAGCCGAGTGCTGGAGGACACACACGCTCAGTCACCTCCTCTTAATGAGCCGAGTGCTGGAGGACACACGCTCAGTCACCTCCTCTAATGAGCCGAGTGCTGGAGGACACACATGCTCAGTCACCTCCTCTAATGAGCCGAGTGCTGGAGGACACACAGGCTCAGTCACCTCCTCTTAATGAGCCGAGTGCTGGAGGACACACACGCTCAGTCACCTCCTCTTAATGAGCCGAGTGCTGGAGGACACACGCTCAGTCACCTCCTCCTAATTAGCTGAGTATTGGAGGACACACATGCTCAGTCACCTCCTCTAATGAGCCGAGTGCTGGAGAACACACATGCTGAGTCACCTCCTCTAATCAGCTGACTGCTGGAGGACACACATGCTCAGTCATCTCCTCCTAATTAGCTGAGTATTGGAGGACACACATGCTCAGTCACCTCCTCTAATGAGCCGAGTGCTGGAGGACACACATGCTCAGTCATCTCCTCCTAATTAGCTGAGTATTGGAGGACACACATGCTCAGTCACCTCCTCTAATGAGCCGAGTGCTGGAGAACACACATGCTGAGTCACCTCCTCTAATCAGCTGAATGCTGGAGGACACACATGCTCAGTCATCTCCTCCTAATTAGCTGAGTATTGGAGGACACACATGCTCAGTCACCTCCTCTAATGAGCCGAGTGCTGGAGGACACACATGCTCAGTCATCTCCTAATTAGCTGAGTATTGGAGGACACACATGCTCAGTCACCTCCTCTAATGAGCCGAGTGCTGGAGGACACACATGCTCAGTCATCTCCTCCTAATTAGCTGAGTATTGGAGGACACACATGCTCAGTCACCTCCTCTAATGAGCCGAGTGCTGGAGGACACACATGCTCAGTCATGTCCTCCTAATGAGCCGAGTGCTGGAGGACACACATGCTCAGTCATCTCCTCCTAATTAGCTGAGTATTGGAGGACACACATGCTGAGTCACCTCCTCTAATCAGCTGAATGCTGGAGGACACACACGCTCAGTCACCTCCTCTAATGAGCAGAGTGCTGGAGGACACACATGCTCAGTCACCTCCTCTAATGAGCCGAGTGCTGGAGGACACACGCTCAGTCACCTCCTCTAATGAGCCGAGTGCTGGAGGACACCCACTTTTGTTCTAGAGAATGATTCATGGGAACCCCTGTAATAGTGATTAGCATTATAACAGATTGGAGAGTTGCTGGGATCAGTAGTCCCCCAGCGCGGTGCGGAGTGCTACCTCTCAGGCAGGGGCTTGCAGAGCAGGAATGTGCGGCGTGTGCAGGTGGGAGCCGGGGCCTGGACGTCCCTCCGCAGACATAAATCAGGCTCTTGAGCAGTGGTGATGTAAAGGAGCAGAAGGAGCTGGCGGCTTTGATCCTGGGACCGTCTGAGCCGCAGACAAGCACACGCACGCCGCTCACGCCGCAGCCTCATCCCTATTCTTGTTTTCTGGCGTATTTGGGAAACTTCCGCACTGTGACCGAGATCTGCCAAAAATCACCGCGTCCAGAGCCTTGTGGAGAGGTGACGGTGCACGGGGGGCTCAGAGGAGCCGCCGTGCAATGCTGCACCCCCCACACCCCCACCCCATAAAAAATACTATTGTTAGGACTGGTATTTTTTACCATGTGATGCATTTTTTCAAATTTTTTGACATTGACGCCTGCACTGCCCCCTCCAGGAGAGGCGATGTTACTGCGGGGGTGTCCTGACTTTTTCACGGTTTTGCGTCCACCATTCCTATACTCTCCCGGCCGCCGACTCTTCCCCTCCTCCGTTTTCTTCCATGTACATTCTTGATAATTGAATCCACATTGTCGTCGGTGGCTCGAGTCCAGGACAGGAATCGGAGGACGCCCGGCCAAGTCTCACTGGAAACAAGACATTTCTCGCCATTTGTAGCGTTACAAAACCAGAGAAAAGGGGAGCGCATGTAGCGGAGTTACTGGTGGAGACGCAGCACACGGCTGACATTTGTACGCGCTATTTGCTGCGGTCTTGGGACCTTTCTTTGCAATTTTGGGGTTGCAGTGCAGACATTGGTGATGTGACGTTTCCTCCATCAAAAGCCAACGTCACATGCAACGTAAATTGAGCGCAATCTGCAACCAAAAATCCAGCAAGTTTGGCGTATTGCATTTGTCTTGACACCCGTCACATGATATCGTGGAAGCAAAGTGTCCAGGTAGAGACGGACACCAGGGTGCAGCCTCCAAATCTACGCCCCTTGTACAGGATGATGATGGCCCCTGATGCTGCACTTTGTGCATCCGTGCCTCTTATGTGACATACGTTCTTGCTCCATGTCATGCGGTGTCAGCGCGGAGTGTCCCCTATGGGTTCTTGCTCCATGTCATGCGGTGCCGGTGCGGAGTGTCCCCTATGGGTTCTTGCTCCATGTCATGCGGTGCCAGTGTGGAGTGTCCCCTATGGGTTCTTGCTCCATGTCATGCGGTGTCAGCGCGGAGTGTCCCCTATGGGTTCTTGCTCCATGTCATGCGGTGTCAGCGCGGAGTGTCCCCTATGGGTTCTTGCTCCATGTCATACGGTGCCAGTGTGGAGTGTCCCCTATGGGTTCTTGCTCCATGTCATGCGGTGTCAGCGCGCAGTGTCCCCTATGGGTTCTTGCTCCATGTCATGCGGTGTCAGCGCGGAGTGTCCCCTATGGGTTCTTGCTCCATGTCATGCGGTGCCGGTGCGGAGTGTCCCCTATGGGTTCTTGCTCCATGTCATGCGGTGCCAGTGTGGAGTGTCCCCTATGGGTTCTTGCTCCATGTCATGCGGTGTCAGCGCGGAGTGTCCCCTATGGGTTCTTGCTCCATGTCATGCGGTGTCAGCGCGCAGTGTCCCCTATGGGTTCTTGCTCCATGTCATGCGGTGTCAGCGCGCAGTGTCCCCTATGGGTTCTTGCTCCATGTCATGCGGTGTCAGCGCGCAGTGTCCCCTATGGGTTCTTGCTCCATGTCATGCGGTGTCAGCGCGGAGTGTCCCCTATGGGTTCTTGCTCCATGTCATGCGGTGCCGCTGCGGAGTGTCCCCTATGGGTTCTTGCTCCATGTCATGCGGTGCCAGTGTGGAGTGTCCCCTATGGGTTCTTGCTCCATGTCATGCGGTGTCAGCGCGGAGTGTCCCCTATGGGTTCTTGCTCCATGTCATGCGGTGTCAGCGCGCAGTGTCCCCTATGGGTTCTTGCTCCATGTCATGCGGTGTCAGCGCGCAGTGTCCCCTATGGGTTCTTGCTCCATGTCATGCGGTGTCAGCGCGCAGTGTCCCCTATGGGTTCTTGCTCCATGTCATGCGGTGTCAGCGCGGAGTGTCCCCTATGGGTTCTTGCTCCATGTCATACGGTGCCGGCGCGCAGTGTCCCCTATGGGTTCTCGCTCCATGTCATGTGGTGCCAGCGCCGAGCGTCCCCTATGGGTTCTTGCTCCATGTTATGCGGTGCCAGTGCGGAGTGTCCTTTATGGGTTCTTGCTCCATGTCATGTGGTGTCGGCGCGGAGTGTCCCCTAAGGGTTCTTGCTCCTTATCATGCGGTGCCGGCGCGCAATGTCCCCTATGGATTCTTGCACAATGTCATGCGGTCTCGGCGCGTAGTGTCCCCTATGGGTTCTTGATCCATGTCATGCGGTGCCGGCACGCAGTGTCCCCTATGGATTCTTGCACAATGTCATGCGGTCTCGGCGCGTAGTGTCCCCTATGGGTTCTTGCTCCATGTCATGCGGTGCCGGCGCGGAGTGTCCCCTATGGGTTCTTGCTCCATGTCATGCGGTGCCGGCGTGCAGGGTCCACTATGGGTTCTTGCTCCATGTCATGCGGTGCCGGCGCGGAGTGTCCCCTATGGGTTCTTGCTCCATGTCATGCGGTGCCGGCGTGCAGGGTCCACTATGGGTTCTTGCTCCATGTCATGCGGTGCCGGCGCGGAGTGTCCCCTATGGGTTCTTGCTCCATGTCATGCGGTGCCGGCGCGGAGTGTCCCCTATGGGTTCTTACTCCATGTCATGCGGTGCCGGCGCGCAGGGTCCCCTATGGATTCTCGCTCCATGTCATGCGGTGCTGGCGCGCAGGGTCCCCTATGGATTCTCGCTCCATGTCATGCGGTGGCGGCACGGAGTGTCTCCTATTGATTCTTGCTCCATGTCATGCGGTGCCGGCGCGCAGTGTCCCCAACGGTTATGAGCTGCGTAGCATAAATAAATGATGATGATGAGGGTCTTATTCCTCCATAAGAGGGTCTCACACAGCGTTCAGCCTCCAGGTGACTCATGATATGAGGTTTGGAGACTGAAGCCTGAAATAGGAATGTGAAGTAACGGAGGGATCGGAAATTGGTCTACTGCTGAACCTCCCTCCAGGACTGTGCGGAGGGGGGCAAGGGCCACGGTGAGGGGAGGGTGGGCGGCTCTGCTGTCTCTTAAATAAACCCCCCGCTTCTCCCTCCCTTCCATTTACTTACATATTCATTGCAGGTTTATGTATATGTGTGATACAGTGGATAGAAGAAGTCTACACACCCCTGGTAAAATGGCAGATTTTTGCCTTGTAAAAAAAGATCCCACCAAGATGAATTTATAACTTTCCCCAGAATCTACAGATTCATTGAGGGGAAAACTCACATTTTTAGGTGGAAAAAAATAAAGAACTAAAATAATGTTTGCATAAATCTGTACACCCTGCACTAATACTTTGTTGCTGTCCTCTGAATTTCTGGTAGCACTAAATCTTTTTGGGTCGGGGTCTATCACATCTAGAATTGGCGATCTATCCCCCTCCACCACATCTGTCAGGTTGCGGGGGTCTCCTGTGTACAGCACACGCTTTAGGACTTGGGACTCAGGTCTAGGCTCTGCCGTTCCAGAACTTCCATCTTCTCCTGATGAAGCCATTCTTCTTCTTCTTCGTCTCCTGGTGAAACAGTTGTTCTTCTTTTTCTTCTCCTGGTGAGGCCATTCTTCTTCTCTTGGTTAGGCTGTTCTTCTTCTCCTGGTGAGGCCATTCTTCTTCTTCTCTTGGTTAGGCTGTTCTTCTTCTCCTGGTGAAGCCATTCTTCTTTCCCCGGCGAGGCCGTTCTTCTTACTCTTCCTCCTTTTATGACCCTGGTGAAGCAGTTTTTCTTCCCCCGGTGAAGCAGTTCTTCTTCCGCGAGGCTGTTCTTCTGGTGAGGCTGTTCTTCTTCTGGTGAGGCTGTTCTTCTTCTGGTGAGGCTGTTCTTCTTCTGGTGAGGCTGTTCTTCTTCTGCGAGGCTGTTCTTCTGGTGAGGCTGTTCTTCTTCTGGTGAGGCTGTTCTTCTTCTGGTGAGGCTGTTCTTCTTTTTCTTCTTCCCCTGAGAAGCCGTTCTTCTTCTCCTGGTGAAGCTGTTCTTCTTCTTCTCCTAGTGAAGCTGTTCTTCATCTTCTCCTGGTGAGGCCGTCATTCTTCTTATGGTGAAGCCGTTCTTCTACTGGTGAAGTCATTCTTCTTCTCCTGATGAAGCTGTTCTTCCGCTGTTGAAGCCGTTCTTCTCCTGGTGAAGCCGTTCTTCTTCTCCTGGTGAAGCCGTTCTTCTTCTCCTGGTGAAGCCGTTCTTCTTCTCCTGGTGAAGCCATTCTTCTTCTTCTGGTGAAGCCGTTCTTCTTCTCCTGGTGAAGCCGTTCTTCTTCTCCTGGTGAAGCCGTTCTTCTCCTGGTGAAGCCGTTCTTCTCCTGGTGAAGCCGTTCTTCTTCTCCTGGTGAAGCCGTTCTTCTTCTCCTGGTGAAGCCGTTCTTCTCCTGGTGAAGCCGTTCTTCTTCTCCTGGTGAAGCCGTTCTTCTTTTCCTGGTGAAGACGTTCTTCTTCTCCTGACGAAGACGTTCTTCTTCTCATGGTGAAGCCGTTCTTCTTCTCCTAGTGAAGCCGTTCTTCTTCTTCCGCTGTTGAAGCCGTTCTTCTTCTCCTGGTGAAGCCGTTCTTCTTCTTCCGCTGTTGAAGCCATTCTTCTTCTTCCGCTGTTGAAGCCGTTCTTCTTCTCCTGGTGAAGCCGTTCTTCTTCTCCTGGTGAAGCCGTTCTTCTTCTCCTGGTGAAGCCGTTCTTCTTCTCCTGGTGAAGCCGTTCTTCTTCTCCTGGTGAAGCCGTTCTTCTTCTCCTGGTGAAGCCGTTCTTCTCCTGGTGAAGCCGTTCTTCTTCTCCTGGTGAAGCCGTTCTTCTTCTCATGGTGAAGCCGTTCTTCTTCTCATGGTGAAGCCGTTCTTCTCCTGGTGAAGCCGTTCTTCTTCTCCTGGTGAAGCCGTTCTTCCTCTCCTGACGAAGCCGTTCTTCTTCTCATGGTGAAGCCATTCTTCTTCTCATGGTGAAGCCGTTCTTCTCCTGGTGAGGCCGTTCTTCTTCTCATGGTGAAGCCGTTCTTCTCCTGGTGAAGCCATTCTTCTTCTCCTGGTGAAGCCGTTCTTCCGCTGATGAAGCCGTTCTTCTTCTTCTCCTGGTGAAGCCGTTTCCTCTGATGAAGCCGTTCTTCTCCTGGTGACACCGTTCTTCTCCTGGTGACGCCGTTCTTCTCCTGGTGACGCCGTTCTTCTCCTGGTGACGCCGTTCTTCTCCTGGTGACGCCGTTCTTCTCCTGGTGACGCCGTTCTTCTCCTGGTGACGCCGTTCTTCTCCTGGTGACGCCGTTCTTCTCCTGGTGACGCCGTTCTTCTCCTGGTGACGCCGTTCTTCTCCTGGTGACGCCGTTCTTCTCCTGGTGACGCCGTTCTTCTCCTGGTGAAGCCGTTCTTCTCCTTGTCAGGTCGTTCTTCTTTTCCTGGTGAAGCCATTGTTGTTCTTCTCCTGCTTGAGCCGTTCTTGTTCTTCTCATTGTGAAGCCGTTCTTCATCTTCTTCTGGTGAGGCCGTTCTTCATCTTCTTCTGGTGAGGCCGTTGTTCATCTTCTTCTGGTGAGGCCGTTCTTCTCCTGGTGAAGCCATTCTTCATCTTCTCATGGTGAGGCCACTCTTCTGGTGAAGCCGTTCTTCTTCTGGTGAAGCCGTTCTTCTTCTGGTGAAGCCGTTCTTCTTCTGGTGAAGCCGTTCTTCTTCTGGTGAAGCCGTTCTTCTTCTGGTGAAGCCGTTCTTCTTCTGGTGAAGCCGTTCTTCTTCTGGTGAAGCCGTTCTTCTCCTGGTGAAGCTGTTCTTCTTCTTTACCTGGTGAGGCCGTTCTTCTCCTGGTGAGGCCGTTCTTCTTCTCATGGTGAAGCAGTTCTTCATCTTCTCCTGGTGAAGCCGTTCTTCTCCTGGTGAAGCCGCTCTTCTTCTTCTTCTGGTGATTTGGAAGTCACTCAGGCGATTGTCTCGAGAGGTGAAATTCTTTTTAGCAGAGAGAGAAGATTTGTTGCAAAATTTGCTGATGTTTGTTCTGTCCATTATTTCCTCCCTCTTGACTAAAGCCCCAGTGCCAGCTGCAGATAAACATCCCTCTGAGGCCAGTGCTGCCCCCACCAGGCCTCGCTCTTGGGATCCACAGTGGTAACAGTGCACTTTTTTTGGAATTATGGCCAAAAAGTTCCCCCTCACTCCCATCAGACAGAAAATGTTCCCCTCCTGCTTTTGGATGACCTAATTTAGGTTTTGGGACTTGGATGTTTCCCTTTGTAAGTAAAGGCTCCGTCTTACCCTCCCCCGCAGGCCGGACATATGAGGAGTACGGGAGATTGTTGCCACATGCAGGACACCACCAGAACCGGCCAGACATTTCTGCAGCTCCTTTAATGTTGCTGTCGGCCTTTTAGTAGCCTCCCAGAACAATTTTGTTCTTACATTTCATCAAATGGAAGCCCCTTCTGGTGACTTTCCACACTGAGATCCTTTGCTTTGTTGTCAGCTGTTTATGGACTAGAAAATGTCAGGAAAATCCTCATTTTCACTGGGGTTACTCAGAATCGCTGTGACGGCGACCGAGTGCTGATACTGTGTAACATGGGGAAATGGGATCGGCGGATTCTGAACACCACCATATCCTCAACTATAGGAGGGTGTGAACACTTATGCAACCTCATTATTATAGTTTTGTTTCCCTACTGTGATTATGGACAACATGAAAGCTCTGAAATTATTCTTCTTGGTAGGAAGAATGATCCATTATAAAACCTGCCATTTCACAGGGGTGTGTAGACTTATTATATTGACTGAAAGACAAGATTGAAAATTCAGCGTAGGATCTGGTGGATACATAGTTGCACAGATTTTCCTGACCGCTGATCATTGCGCAGCGCCCCCTCTGGGGACTCCGCGCCCGTCTGTGGCGGCTCTTCTTACAGTTAACAGCTTTTTTTTATTTTTGCATGGCGTCATTTTAATATTTTTTGTTAATGCCGCCCGGCACATAATGGGATGCAAATGGCGGCTTTCTACATGATTTGTATGTGCGGCGGGTGCTTTGCATGTGTGTGTGTGTGTTTTCCTTTGCTGCATTGATTGTTTTTATAGTTGAGGTTTATGTCGCTTTCACGCTGACGACCTCTATGGCGCGTGGCGTCCTCCAGATGGGGGGCCGCACCGTACCCCTCAATCTCTCCATTTGCTTCCTATAGAGAATGTCTCCAGGTTGCGGCACCACACAGAAGCACCATGTGGCAGCACACAAAGCTGTGCTATGTACATGTAGCCTAGATGTGCTCGTCCTTCGCTGTATGGATTCTTCCGCTTGCGGTGGGCGTTGCCAGTCACCGTTTTGGTAGAACGAGTTGATGTCGGACCCTCATGGTGTGATCATCCGCTCCCATCCTCGTATGGCGGTGGATCCGGTGAGGGGATATGTTGTTTGGAGCGTGCAGACATGCGGGGAGCCATGGGAGGAGGATATGAGGACTGGCCGAACCAGCAATACCGGACGGGGCAGATATTCCACTCCGAGAAATAAATCAGAAAAGTCACAAGCTGGAGAGGGTCTATAGGCTAAATATCAGCCGGGTCCTTCACCGGTGGGGCCGGGTGGGCACCGCTCGCCATGCAGCTGCTGCATCCACTATCTAAGGACGGACCACTCATTTAAGGCCTCGTTCACACTCCAGGGCTTCATCAGGGTTTGTACACCAAAGCCAGGAGGGGAGCGTAGAGAAAATCAGAATGTCTGACACCTGATCTGTGCTGTGGACACGGGCCTGGCTGGGCAAATACTGATGAAATACTAATCAAAAATACTGATGTGTGAATGAGGCCTAAGGGAAAATGTTCCTCCTTGTGCCGAGTGACCTGTTTGACAGTGTAAGGAGGCTTATTAGCCATGCAATGCTGCTCTGGGAAATTCAATACTCAGATTGCCTCCTCGGAGAGAAAGAGGACTTGACCTCCAGCGCCATGTATTGGACGTAGCAGTCCTAAGAGTTAATATCAACCCTTAAACAAGCTGCTCCATATGACTCAATTCACAGACCCCTGTTTCAGGGTGTTGCCCCTCATCAGGGCAAAATATAAGATCTGGTTTGGTAGTATGAGAGGCTTCTGATCGGGATCTAACGGGTGGCGCTAGAGTTCAAGTCCTAGTCTTCTCTCAAGACACACTTTGCTTATTAAATTTCCCAGAGGAGCATTGCATGGCTTATAAGCCTCCTTACACTGGCATGTCAGACATGTCACTCTGCACAAGGAGGAACATTACCCCTTACACCTCAGTCTTAGCCTCTCATGCAGCCAAATCAGATTGTATGCTTTGCACTGAAGAGAGGGCAACACCCTGAAACAGGGGGTCTGTAAATTGGGATTCTGTTTTGGCTTTCATCATCGTATTATATCATATGGTGAAGCTTGTTAATTGACTTTTAGGTTTACTACTTCCATTAGGTGGCACTAGAGATCATGAATCCTCGCTGAAGAGACAGTTTGCATGTTAAATGTCTCAGAGGCGCATTGCATGGCTTATAAGCCTCCTTACACTGGTATGTCAGACATGTCACTCTCCACAATGAGACCATTACCCCTTACACTCAAGTCTTAGCCTCTCATACAGCCAAATCAGATCTTCTGCTTTGCACTGAGGAGGGGGCAACACCCTGAAACAAGGGTCTGTAAATTGGGGTTCTTGTTCGTTTACTGGTTTGGTGCTACGTCCAATAGGTGGCGCTGGCGTCCAAGTCTCTCTCAAGAGGTCATTTGCATTTCTGGTTATTACGGAGCGTCTTCTGCTGGTTGTTAGGAATTCTCCGTCCATTTTTCAGGTAAATTGGTGATCCCGGGTTCCTGGAGAAGTTTTTTGTGGTCACCTGGGTCTGATACTCGGTGACTTTTCTATCCAGAATTTCCATGGAACTTGCCGTGTGTCCGTGCCGCGTGTCTGTGTCCGTGCCGCGTGTCTGTGTCTGTGCCGCGTGTCTGTGTCCGTGCCGCGTGTCTGTGTCCGTGCCGCGTGTCTGTGTCCGTGCCGCGTGTCTGTGTCCGTGCCGCGTGTCTGTGTCCGTGCCGCGTGTCTGTGTCCGTGCCGCGTGTCTGTGTCCGTGCCGCGTGTCTGTGTCCGTGCCGCGTGTCTGTGTCCGTGCCGCGTGTCTGTGTCCGTGCCGCGTGTCTGTGTCCGTGCCGCGTGTCTGTGTCCGTGCCGCGTATCTGTGTCCATGCCGCGTGTCCAGGCAATGTGTCCGTGCCGTGTGTCCGTGCCGTGTGTCCGTGCCGTGTGTCCGTGCCGTGTGTCCGTGCCGTGTGTCCGTGCCGTGTGTCCGTGCCGTGTGTCCGTGCCGTGTGTCCGTGCCATGTGTCTGTGTCGTGCGTCCAGGCAATGTGTCCGTGCTGTGTGTCCGTGCTGTGTGTCTGTGGCCGTGTGTCTGTGGCCGTGTGTCTGTGGCCGTGTGTCTGTGGCCGTGTGTCTGTGGCCGTGTGTCTGTGGCCGTGTGTCTGTGGCCGTGTGTCTGTGCCGTGTGTCTGTGCCGTGTGTCTGTGCCGTGTGTCTGTGCCGTGTGTCTGTGCCGTGTGTCTGTGCCGTGTGTCCGTGCCGTGTGTCCGTGCCGTGTGTCCGTGCCGTGTGTCCGTGCCGTGTGTCCGTGCCGTGTGTCCGTGCCGTGTGTCTGTGTCGTGCGTCCAGGCAGTGTGTCCGTGCTGTGTGTCCGTGCTGTGTGTCCGTGCTGTGTGTCCGTGGCCATGTGTCTGTGGCCGTGTGTCTGTGGCCGTGTGTCTGTGGCCGTGTGTCTGTGGCCGTGTGTCTGTGGCCGTGTGTCTGTGGCCGTGTGTCTGTGCCGTGTGTCTGTGCCGTATGTCTGTGCCGTGTGTCTGTGCCGTGTGTCTGTGCCGTGTGTCTGTGCCGTGTGTCTGTGCCGTGTGTCCAGGCAATGTGTCCGTGCTGTGTGTCTGTGGCCGTGTGTCTGTGCCGTGTGTCCGTGCTGTGTCTGTGTCGTGCGTCCAGGCAATGTGTCCGTGCTGTGTGTCCGTGCTGTGTGTCTGTGGCCGTGTGTCTGTGGCCGTGTGTCTGTGGCCGTGTGTCTGTGGCCGTGTGTCTGTGGCCGTGTGTCTGTGGCCGTGTGTCTGTGGCCGTGTGTCTGTGCCGTGTGTCTGTGCCGTGTGTCTGTGCCGTGTGTCTGTGCCGTGTGTCTGTGCCGTGTGTCCGTGCCGTGTGTCCGTGCCGTGTGTCCGTGCCGTGTGTCCGTGCCGTGTGTCCGTGCCGTGTGTCCGTGCCATGTGTCTGTGTCGTGCGTCCAGGCAATGTGTCCGTGCTGTGTGTCCGTGCTGTGTGTCCGTGCTGTGTGTCTGTGGCCATGTGTCTGTGGCCGTGTGTCTGTGGCCGTGTGTCTGTGGCCGTGTGTCTGTGGCCGTGTGTCTGTGGCCGTGTGTCTGTGCCGTGTGTCTGTGCCGTGTGTCTGTGCCGTGTGTCTGTGCCGTGTGTCTGTGCCGTGTGTCCAGGCAATGTGTCCGTGCTGTGTGTCTGTGGCCGTGTGTCTGTGGCCGTGTGTCTGTGCCGTGTGTCTGTGCCGTGTGTCTGTGCCGTGTGTCTGTGGCCGTGTGTCTGTGCCGTGTGTCCGTGCTGTGTCTGTGTCGTGTGTCCAGGCAATGTGTCCGTGCTGTGTGTCTGTGGCCGTGTGTCTGTGGCCGTGTGTCTGTGCCGTGTGTCTGTGCCGTGTGTCCAGGCAATGTGTCCGTGCCGTGTGTCTATGCCGTGTGTCTGTCCGTGCCGCGCGTCTGTGGCCGTGTGTCTGGGCTGTGCGTCCGTGCCGTGCGTCCGTGCCGTGTGTCCGTGCCGTGTGTCCGTGCCGTGTGTCCGTGGCCGTGTGTCCGTGGCCGTGTGTCCGTGGCCGTGTGTCCGTGGCCGTGTGGCCGTGGCCGTGTGTCCGTGGCCGTGTGGCCGTGTGTCCGTGGCCGTGTGTCCGTGGCCGTGTGTCCGTGGCCGTGTGTCTGTGGCCGTGTGTCCGTGCTGTGTGTCTGTGGCCGTGTGTCTGTGTCGTGTGTCCGTGCTGTGTGTCTGTGGCCGTGTGTCTGTGTCGTGTGTCCGTGTTGTGTGTCTGTGGCCGTGTGTCCGTGCCGTGTGTCTGTGTCGTGCGTCCGTGCCGTGTGTCTGTGTCGTGTGTCCGTGCTGTGTGTCCGTGGCCGTGTGTCCGTGGCCGTGTGTCCGTGGCCGTGTGTCCGTGGCCGTGTGTCCGTGGCCGTGTGTCCGTGGCCGTGTGTCCGTGGCCGTGTGTCCGTGGCCGTGTGTCTGTGGCCGTGTGTCTGTGGCCGTGTGTCTGTGGCCGTGTGTCTGTGGCCGTGTGTCCGTGCTGTGTGTCTGTGGCCGTGTGTCTGTGTCGTGTGTCTGTGTCGTGTGTCCGTGCTGTGTGTCTGTGGCCGTGTGTCTGTGTCGTGTGTCCGTGCTGTGTGTCTGTGGCCGTGTGTCCGTGCCGTGTGTCTGTGTCGTGCGTCCGTGCCGTGTGTCTGTGTCGTGTGTCCGTGCTGTGTGTCCGTGCTGTGTGTCCGTGCTGTGTGTCTGTGGCCGTGTGTCTGTGGCCGTGTGTCTGTGGCCGTGTGTCTGTGGCCGTGTGTCTGTGGCCGTGTGTCTGTGGCCGTGTGTCTGTGGCCGTGTGTCTGTGGCCGTGTGTCTGTGTCGTGTGTCTGTGTCGTGTGTCTGTGTCGTGTGTCTGTGTCGTGTGTCTGTGGCCGTGTGTCCGTGCCGTGTGTCTGTGTCGTGTGTCCAGGCAATGTGTCCGTGCTGTGTGTCTGTGCCGTGTGTCTGTGCCGTGTGTCTGGGCCGTGTGTCCGTGCCGTGTGTCTATGCCGTGTGTCTGTCCGTGCCGCGCGTCTGTGGCCGTGTGTCTGGGCTGTGCGTCCGTGCCGTGTGTCCGTGCCGTGTGTCCGTGCCGTGTGTCTGTGTCGTGCGTCCAGGCAATGTGTCCGTGCTGTGTGTCCGTGCTGTGTGTCCGTGCTGTGTGTCTGTGGCCGTGTGTCTGTGGCCGTGTGTCTGTGGCCGTGTGTCTGTGGCCGTGTGTCTGTGGCCGTGTGTCTGTGGCCGTGTGTCTGTGGCCGTGTGTCTGTGGCCGTGTGTCTGTGTCGTGTGTCCGTGCTGTGTGTCTGTGGCCGTGTGTCCGTGCCGTGTGTCTGTGTCGTGCGTCCAGGCAATGTGTCCGTGCTGTGTGTCCGTGCTGTGTGTCTGTGGCCGTGTGTCTGTGTCGTGTGTCTGTGTCGTGTGTCCGTGCTGTGTGTCTGTGGCCGTGTGTCCGTGCCGTGTGTCTGTGTCGTGTGTCCGTGCTGTGTGTCCGTGCTGTGTGTCCGTGCTGTGTGTCTGTGGCCGTGTGTCTGTGGCCGTGTGTCTGTGGCCGTGTGTCTGTGGCCGTGTGTCTGTGGCCGTGTGTCCGTGCTGTGTGTCTGTGGCCGTGTGTCTGTGGCCGTGTGTCTGTGGCCGTGTGTCTGTGGCCGTGTGTCTGTGGCCGTGTGTCTGTGCTGTGTGTCTGTGGCCGTGTGTCTGTGCCGTGTGTCCAGGCAATGTGTCTGGGCCGTGTGTCCGTGCCGTGTGTCTGTGCTGTGTGTCTATGCCGTGTGTCTGTCCGTGCCGCGCGTCTGTGGCCGTGTGTCTGGGCTGTGCGTCCGTGCCGTGTGTCCAGGCAATGTGTCTGGGCTGTACATCCGTGCCGTGTGCCGGGCAGTGTGTCCATGCCGCGTGTCCGTGTCGTGTGTCCAGGCAATGTGTCCGTACCGTGTGTCTGTGCTGTGTGTCCGTGCCGCGTGTCCGTGTGTCTGTGCTGCGTGTCTGTGCCATTTGGCCATTTATCTGCAGGGTCTCGGCATAATCCGGAGAATTCTGCTGCGTTGTACTCTGTGTGAATGAAGCCCAATAATACTGACCATAAAAACAATAAAATGAGATTTACTTTTTTTCTTCTTTTTCTTGGTGACCATTTCCGTGGCATTATTGTGTCACCGCTCCCCCAGTTATATCGTCCTGTGTGTTCCATATGACGCCATTATACAGCCTGGGGGCGATGATGTGGCACCCAGCATCCGCCAGGACGACCCCTGGACTGCGCCCCTGGACCGAGGCCGGGTTCGGCACCGTGGCTGACGTCATGTTCTTCTCTTTTCTCCCCCGTTGTGCGCAGGCATCTGCTTCTCGTTAGGGTCGGGGGTCTTGGGGCGCCCTCCATCCACACAGAGGAGTTTGTGCTTTTATTGATTTGGATGGAGCCTTCCTCCTCCTCCTCCTCCTCGTGTTACATTCTTCGCATTTGTTCTATACGAGCAGTGAGCGCTGCGCCCCGGACACGATTGCACAACCTGCGGAGCCTGTGCAGAGGGGACGGAGTGTTTCCCCTTTCCCTTTCTTTGTATATTTAGCTCAGCGCCGCGCCTGCTCGGTCTGGTGTCACCGTACGTGTAGGGTTCATGACCCTGGAGGGGCGACACCATACTCTGCGTATTCTGGAATATTCCTTACACTGGGCCGAGCACTGGCGGGTTCGGGTCTTGGCACTGGAATTTTTTTAGCTGCTTTTTCTTTTTGCTCTGAAAATAGTTTTTGCAAAGAATCTTCAGAATAAAATCCCTAAAGGTCCAATCATCTCGGATGCCGGACGGCTGAACACATTCATTAGGGAGAGAAATGGTCACTGGCTGACCCCTCCATTTCATCACCGTCTGCCCCCCTCCATTTCATCACCGTCTGTCCCCCTCCATTTCATCACCGTCTGCCCCCCTCCATTTCATCACCGTCTGCCCCCCTCCATTTCATCACCGTCTGCCCCCCTCCATTTCATCACCGTCTGCCCCCCTCCATTTCATCACCGTCTGCCCCCCTCCATTTCATCACCGTCTGCCCCCCTCCATTTCATCACAGTCTGCCCCCCTCCATTTCATCACCGTCTGCCCCCCTCCATTTCATCACCGTCTGCCCCCCTCCATTTCATCACCATCTGCCCCCCTCCATTTCATCACCGTCTGCCCCCCTCCATTTCATCACAGTCTGCCCCCCTCCATTTCATCACCGTCTGCCCCCCTCCATTTCATCACAGTCTGCCCCCCTCCATTTCATCACCGTCTGCCCCCCTCCATTTCATCACCGTCTGCCCCCCTCCATTTCATCACAGTCTGCCCCCCCCATTCCATCACCGCCTGACCCCCCCCATTCAATCACCGCTTGACCCCCCCCCCATTCCATAACCGCATAACCCACTCCCCATTCCTTCACCATCTGACCCCCATTCTATCGCCGTCTGACCCCCATTCCCAATCCAAGTTTGGCTGAACATCTGCCATCGATTCGCCCCCATACAGGTCTGGTGAAGACTCCCACCTGAGGGGGCTGGACTGTCAGGCATCCATAGATTGTATCTGTGAGGGGGTGCACCTCGCCGCAGTGGGAGGGGATAGGTGACCCCGCCGGTGCCCCGCTCTGCTCACTAGTATAGGACCGTTCTTCAGATATGTGTGTCATACAGCCTATCCATACCTATGGAAAAGCGTCAGTAATTGTCCCTATGGTTTATTATATCTGACGTTCACTGTATCACACACATTGTATCACACACATTGTATCACGCTGTATCACACACACTGTATCGTGCTGTATCACACATATTGTATGACATTGTATCACACACACTGTATCACGCTGTATCACACACACTGTAGGGCGCTGTATCACACACATTGTATGGCGTTGTATCACACACATTGTATGGCGCTGTATCACACACACTGTATTGTGCTGTATCACACACATTGTATGGCGCTGTATCACACACATTGTATGGCGCTGTATCACACACATTGTATCGTGCTGTATCACACACACTGTATGGCGCTGTATCACACACACTGTATGGCGCTGTATCACACACACTGGCGCTGTATCACAGACACTGTATGGCGCTGTATCACACACATTGTATCGTGCTGTATCACACACACTGTATGGCGCTGTATCACACACACTGTATGGCGCTGTATCACACACTGTATGGCGCTGTATCACACACATTGTATCGTGCTGTATCACACACACTGTATGGCACTGTATCACATACATTGTATGGCGCTGTATCACACACATTGCATGGCGCTGTATCACACACATTGCATGGCGCTGTATCACACACATTGCATCGTGCTGCATCACACACATTGCATCGTGCTGTATCACACACATTGTATGGCGCTGTATCACACACACTGTATGGCGCTGTATCACACATTGTATCGTGCTGTATCACACACTGTATGGCGCTGTATCACACACATTGCATGGCGCTGTATCATACACATTGCATCGTGCTGTAGTACACACATTGCATCGTGCTGTATCACACACATTGTATGGCGCTGTATCACACACACTGTATGGCGCTGTATCACACACTGTATGGCGCTGTATCACACACACTGTATGGCGCTGTATCACACACATTGCATCGTGCTGTATCACACATTGTATGGCGCTGTATCACACACATTGTATCGTGTTGTATCACACACACTGTATGGCGCTGTATCACACACACTGTATGGCGCTGTATCACACACACTGTATGGCGCTGTATCACACACATTGTATGGCGCTGTATCACACAAATTGCATGGCGCTGTATCACACACATTGTATCGTGCTGTATCACACACATTGTATCGTGCTGTATCACACACATTGTATCGTGCTGTATCACACACATTGTATCGTGATGTATCACACACACTGTATGGCGCTGCATCACACACACTGTATGGCGCTGTATCACACACACTGTATGGCGCTGTATCACACACACTGTATGGCGCTGTATCACACACACTGTATGGCGCTGTATCACACACACTGTATGGCGCTGTATCACACACACTGTATGGCGCTGTATCACACACTGTATGGCGCTGTATCACACACATTGTATCGTGCTGTATCACACACACTGTATGGCGCTGTATCACACACATTGTATGGCGCTGTATCACACACATTATATCTCCTTGTATTGCGTCCTCCTGCAGTTTACACATGAGATCTTGATTATTCGGAATCTCAGAACTTAAGTCACTTATGACACTAAATCTTCATATTTCCCCTCTGTAGCTGTGATTCCTCTCTCCGCGTCTCCAGCTTTGTAGCTGTGCGGATGAGCTGGTTACATGCCCTTTCTCCTTGTCTCCATTAGCCCGGTCCTGGTATCTTCCATGTGTGTGTCCATCCCGGCGCTGTGGCTGCAGATCGGCCTATCAACATGGACTGAATTGTCACTGACTGCATATGGAGTCTGAGGTGGGGGCAGCAGGTCTGGGTGCCGGGTTGTCCTGCAAGTGGATATCTTAGCTGGGTCATGTAGTGCCTGTGCCTGTGCGGCTGGTGGTGGCAGTGCCTGTGCGGCTGGTGGTGGTGGCAGTGCCTGTGCGGCTGGTGGTGGTGGCAGTGCCTGTGCGGCTGGTGGTGGTGGCAGTGCCTGTGCGGCTGGTGGTGGTGGCAGTGCCTGTGCGGCTGGTGGTGGCGGCAGTGCCTGTGCGGCTGGTGGTGGTGGCAGTGCCTGTGCGGCTGGTGGTGGCGGCAGTGCCTGTGCGGCTGGTGGTGGCGGCAGTGCCTGTGCGGCTGGTGGTGGTGGCAGTGCCTGTGCGGCTGGTGGTGGCGGCAGTGCCTGTGCGGCTGGTGGTGGCGGCAGTGCCTGTGCGGCTGGTGGTGGTGGCAGTGCCTGTGTGGCTGGTGGTGGTGGCAGTGCCTGTGCGGCTGGTGGTGGCAGCAGTGCCTGTGCGGCTGGTGGTGGTGGCAGTGCCTGTGCGGCTGGTGGTGGTGGCAGTGCCTGTGCGGCTGGTGGTTGCAGTGCCCTGGCTGGCAGTGGCAGTTCCCTGGCTGGCGGTGGCAGTGCCTGTGCGGCTGGTGGTGGCAGTTCCCTAGCTGGCGGTGGCAGTGCCTGTGCGGTTGGTGGTGGCAGTTCCCTGGCTGGCGGTGGCAGTGCCTGTGCGGCTGGCGGTGGCAGTTCCCTGGCTGGCGGTGGCAGTGCCTGCGCGGTTGGTGATGGCAGTGCCCTGGCTGGCGGTGGCAGTGCCTGTGTGGCTGGTGGTGGCAGTTCCCTGGCTGGCGGTGGCAGTGCGGCTGGCGGTGCTGTGTGCGGGGGCAGCGCTCCTGTAATGAGCAGCGTTAATCTGCAGATGTTGGGGGGGGGGAGGGAGGTCCTTGTCTGGGCTCTGGCTGGGAACTTATCTGATGCCTCTTGTCACATCTCCTCCAGGAAACCTGCACACAGTATATGACAATCAGCGGTGGCTTTAACCCCTGCCTGCCTGCGCTGACCCCCGCGGCATCATTCCTCACCGCTGTAGGGGGCTGCGGTTCGGATTTGCGGAGCCTGCGCCCCCGGGTGACCCTGGGTAAGTCCGTCACCTCTCAGTGATGATTTTCTGCTCGCGGATCACTTTGGAGGAAACTGATCGGATCTGTTGTCGGGCACTTTCTGCAGTTTTTGGGTTACTGCAGGTTCGTGAGCTGCGCCGAGTCCTGACAACAGGTGCTGCGGGACAGCGAGGGTTGTGCTGGGGGTCAGCGGACCCGGCCGCTCCGGTGCGGGGCAGGTGATGGCGCCACATCCAAGGATAATCCTACATAATGTATGGCGCAAGACTCGCTGCATACTCGTTGCAATGTATCAGCGCAGCACTGAAAGGCGCCTGTGATGGGGTATGCTGAGACTTGTAGTTCACCAACAAGTAGCTGTAGATATTGAAAAGAGAGAGGGGTCCGGGGTCCTCTGTTCCAGATCCTCTTTTCATACTTAATGTGGTAATTGGTTACATAGTGTTGTGTGTGTGCATTGCTCTGTTATCCCTGTGGGGGGCGCTATTTGAAAGTAAACACTGCCCGGTTCCGCTGATCGCCGTGTGCTCGGTCACATCCATCATGTGCTCGGTCACATCCATCATGTGCTCGGTCACGTCCGTCGAGTGCTAGGTCACGTCCGCCGCGTGCTAGGTCACGTCCGCCGCGTGCTAGGTCACGTCCGCCGCGTGCTAGGTCACGTCCGCCGCGTGCTCGGTCACGTCCGCAGCGTGCTCGGTCACGTCCGCCGCGTGCTCGGTCACGTCCGCCGCGTGCTCGGTCACGTCCGCCGCGTGCTAGGTCACGTCCGCCGCCTGCTCGGTCACGTCCGCCGCGTGCTCGGTCACGTCCGCCGCGTGCTCGGTCACGTCCGCCGCGTGTTAGGTCACGTCCGCCGCGTGCTCGGTCACGTCCGCCGCATGCTCGGTCACGTCCGCCGCGTGTTAGGTCACGTCCGCCGCGTGTTAGGTCACGTCCGCCGCGTGTTAGGTCACGTCCGCCGCGTGCTTGGTCACGTCCGCCGCGTATTAGGTCACGTCCGCCGCGTGTTAGGTCACGTCCGCCGCGTGGTAGGTCACGTCCGCCGCGTGCTCGGTCACGTCCGCCGCGTGTTAAGTCACGTCCGCCACGTGGTAGGTCACGTCCGCCGCGTGGTAGGTCACGTCCGCCGCGTGTTGGGTCACGTCCGCCGCGTGCTCGGTCACGTCCGCCGCGTGTTAAGTCACGTCCGCCGCGTGCTCGGTCACATAGCATACGGGCCAGGAACTGCATATTCACATGCACAATGCGCAGAACATTAGTCCGTGTGGAAAATTGGTCATATACGGGCACATTGGCCATAATGGGTGCGTGGGTGGTCCACGGTGAGATGAGAAAAAAAAGTACACGTCCACCACAATGCGGGCACAAAGACGTAATCACATTATTAATGGCTTCAATAATAATAACACAGGAAATAACCTAATTAAAACAGCAAACAACAAAGCTAAAACATATAATAAAGCTAAAAGGTGAAAAGCCCAATAATATAGACTAATGACAGCAATGGATGAATCTCCAGCCAGGGAATACACATCAACTACAGAAAACATCACAAAAATGACCAAAATACTTATATACAACATGTATAAGTACCTGCAACCTGGCTGAGAAAGTGATAGACACCGTAAAAAGGGAGAAAAGCCCTGCAGGTATCGCCGGCTTCCCCAGGAGTGCAGTCTATGTACCTTCCTCAGGAGTTCAGTATATGTACCTTCCTCAGGAGTTCAGTATATGTACCTTCCTCAGGAGTGCAGTATATGTACCTTCCTCAGGAGTGCAGTATATGTACCTTCCTCAGGAGTGCAGTATATGTACCTTTCTCAGGAGTGCAGTGTATGTACCTTCCTCTGGAGTGCAGTATATGTACCTTTCTCAGGAGTGCAGTGTATGTACCTTCCTCTGGAGTGCAGTATATGTACCTTTCTCAGGAGTGCAGTGTATGTACCTTCCTCAGGAGTGCAGTGTATGTACCGTCCTCAGGAGTGCAGTATATATACCTTCCTCAGGAGTGCAGTGTATGTACCTTCCTCAGGAGTGCAGTGTATGTACCTTCCTCAGGATACTGTTGTGAATACGTTTTCCAGTTTGGGGCTCCCTCTTGTGGTCAGTGCTGGCGGTGCAGTTGATGTGTGGAATGAAAGCCACACACCTGCAGAGGACTGGCAATCAGGGTCAGATTGGGCTATTTAACTTAGTAGCTTTCTCTTGTTACTGGCCGGTGGTCAATGTTCAATGCTCTATGTTAAGGACATTCTGTAACCAGCTCTGCTCACTTCCAGAACTTCCCTCAGATAAGTGGTCTCGTACCTCTGCTGTTTGTTTACCATCTTTTGTTGTTGTTCTGCTTTGATAATATGCATGATTCCTAATTTGTCTGTGTGGAGTTTGTGGTGAAATGGGATCATTCCCTGCTAGGAGTGTCTGTATACTTAGCTCCATGAGTCTGCAAGATTTGTGTTTTGTCATGCCTGGTATTATTCAGTCCCTCATCTGTATTAGTGTTTTTGGATCCCAGTAACATCTGAGTGCTGATATAGAGAGGGAGAGGTTGTGTGACCTCAGGATTTTTCCATATCAGAAGTGCTGGTATATATTAGGGTTTTTACAGCTGCAGACAGTTGCTCTTTCCTATCCTTTTCTATAAAGATATTTTGGGCCTCACCTTTGCTGAATCTGTCCTTTCTGGCTTAGTATTGTGTTTTTCTATATCACTGTAGCCTTTACATGTGGGGGGCTATCTATCTATCTTTGGGAACTGCTCCGAGGCAGATTAGCTTTTCTTATATCTCTATCTGTGAGATTATTTAGTTCTCCGGCTGTGTCTAAGCGACCAGGTCATCGTAGGCACGCCCCATGGCTACTTCTAGTTGTGTGTCAGGATTAGGTCTGCAGTCCGTTAAGTTTCAAGCCACTCTGTTACCTTTTTGGGATTCCGCATTATTTGATCCTCCCCGGTCCCTGAATCATAACAGGAAACAATGTATATTTACCTTCCTCAGGAGTGCAGTGTATATACCTTCCTCAGGAGTGCAGTGTATATACCTTCCATGGTGCCGCAGATCAGACGGCACATACATTAAATCTTTCCATCCTTGAGAACATTTTTAGTAAGATTACATTTGCAGACTTGCTCTTCTTACAAGTATTTTGCAGTTGTATCCATCACTGGTGTTGAGACAGCTTCTTTAAGTTTTGAAACTGCTGAATGTAATCTGTCACGAGGGTCTCCTGTTCTTGGGAGACGTGTGACAAGTTTGGGGTCTAATTCTCACATTGTCTTGTAAGACTCTGGGTTTTAAACAGTTTTGCTTTCTTTTGGTGTTGCAGGGGTTAATGACTCTTTCCTTGCTGGTAGTTCCTTTTACATTCAGTCTCAGGGGCTTCCGGTTTGAGACAACTCCCTTTTAAATAGTCACATGTCCCATCACCTGATGCCGGTTATACAATATCATCATTCTGATCTGATGATCGTGGAGGGAGGACGTCTGCTGAAGTTGATGTAGCTGAGTCTCTTGTAGCCCTGGTGTTTGGCGGCAATAACTGGACATTTACCTATTGCTTGCTGGTTGTGGAGTTCTTGCTTTACTAGATTTGATCTGTCTCTGCACTTACCCAGCGATCGCCTGTCCCTGTGCTGACTATAGATCACATTTACCTGCGCCAACCTAAAGATCGCCTTTCCCTGCGCCGACCAAGAGATCGCCTGTCCCTGCGCCGACCTAGAGATCGCCTGGCCCTGCGCCGACCTAGAGATCGCCTGGCCCTGTGTGGACTATAGATCACATTTATCTGCGCCGACTTGGAGATCGCCTGTCCCTGCGCCGACCTAGAGATGGCCTGTCCCTGCGCCGACCTAGAGATGGCCTGTCCCTGCGCCGACCTAGAGATGGCCTGTCCCTGCGCCGACCTAGAGATGGCCTGTCCCTGCGCCGACCTAGAGATGGCCTGTCCCTGCGCCGACCTAGAGATGGCCTGTCCCTGCGCCGACCTAGAGATGGCCTGTCCCTGCGCCGACCTAGAGATGGCCTGTCCCTGCGCCGAACCTAGAGATGGCCTGTCCCTGCGCCGACCCTGAGATGGCCTGTCCCTGCGCCGACCTAGAGATGGCCTGTCCCTGCGCCGAACCTAGAGATGGCCTGTCCCTGCGCCGACCCTGAGATGGCCTGTCCCTGCGCCGACCTAGAGATGGCCTGTCCCTGCGCCGACCTAGAGATGGCCTGTCCCTGCGCCGACCCTGAGATGGCCTGTCCCTGCGCCGACCTAGAGATGGCCTGTCCCTGCGCCGACCTAGAGATGGCCTGTCCCTGCGCCGACCTAGAGATGGCCTGTCCCTGCGCCGACCTAGAGATGGCCTGTCCCTGCGCCGACCTAGAGATGGCCTGTCCCTGCGCCGACCTAGAGATGGCCTGTCCCTGCGCCGACCTAGAGATGGCCTGTCCCTGTGCCAACCTAGAGATGGCCTGTCCCTGCGCCGACCTAGAGATGGCCTGTCCCTGTGCCAACCTAGAGATGGCCTGTCCCTGCGCCGACCTAGAGATCGCCTGTCTAAATAGTTGAGGACCTAAAGGTTGCGCCCTCCATATCCCAACTGATGGCACCTGACCTGATAGCAGTCGTGGCTTCATCGCTCGCCTCCATTTTGGCAGTCGGGTATGGAGAGCGCTGGTGACGGCCTCTTCTGAGGAAGCAAATCAAACCTGATAGAGAGGGGAAGAATTTGTGATAATAATGAGTGTCGGGCATTAAACTTTGCCCCGTGAATAGGTAAATTCAGAGTTGCGCCCCCCCCCACCGCTCTCCACACCTGTACGTTGTACTGACGGGGGCGCCGGGTCAGAGACTGCGCATCATCCTTATACTGTCGTCATGGGAACACAGTAAATGGGACATGAATGCCGCCACCGTCAGTCACAATAGAGCGCGACCTTGAGGAAACACGTTGGCGGTCACATCTCTTCACACTTCTCCGCTAAGGTAGACGAGGAGGGGGCGCCAGGTGAGGAGAGGTCGCCGGCCGACCAGACGTGACGCGGTGACGACGGTGTAGAGCAATGAGGCCGAGGAGGCGACATTACCGAGCGGTCACTTCGAGGAGCACGATTTTCATGTACCGGCCGGCTCTGCGTCACCACAGATCTATCACCCGGCTCCGGGCGGGGCTTCACCGCAGATCCATAGCCTTACTGATGCTTTTTTTCCTTACAGTAAAAAAAAAAAAAAAAGCGCTACGTATTTTGCTGCGTTTTGGTGTCATTTGTCTGCAGCACAATAAAAGCAATAAAGTTAGTTTCATTCACTAAAGAAGCAGCAAAAATGCAGCAGTTTTCCATTTGTCAGGAAAAAAAGCAGCTGTGCGTGCCTGTCTGTGTGTGCGCGTGCCTGTCTGTGTGCGCGCGTGCCTGTCTGTGTGTGCGCGCGTGCCTGTCTGTGTGTGCGCGTGCCTGTCTGTGTGTGCGCGTGCCTGTCTGTGTGTGCGCGTGCCTGTCTGTGTGTGCGCGTGCCTGTCTGTGTGTGCGCGTGCCTGTCTGTGTGTGCGCGCCTGTGTGCGTGCGTGCCTGTGTGTGTGTGCGCGTGCCTGTGTGTGTGCGCGTGCCTGTGTGTGTGCGCGTGCGTGCCTGTGTGTGTGTGTGTGTGTGTGCGTGCCTGTGTGTGTGTGTGTGCGTGCCTGTGTGTGCGCGCGTGCCTGTGTGTGTGTGCGCACGCATGCCTGCCTGTGTGTGTGCGCGCGCCTGTCTGTGTGTGTGTGCGTGCCTGTCTGTGTGCATGTAACACAGGTGACTACAATCTATTACTTCCTTTTATCAGTCATTACTGGGGGAGGAGACTGTAGGACAGGTGAGTACAGTCTATTACTCTCTGTTATCAGCCATTTCATGCTGGGAGAGGAGACTGTAGAATGTGATTGGCCGCTGGTGAGCTTTAATATTCTGGGGGCAGCAATTCCACAATGTGCCTGGTCCATAGAGCCGCACAGTGTGGAGCCATTAGTGTGTTACTTCACATTATCTGAGGTATTAGCCCCGGGATCGTCTCTCGGGAATGCTGGACCTTGTAGTGCACCACCCCTGTCCTGCAGAGCACAACCTTCATAATTTGCTGTGATCTGACGGCAGCCAGTGAGACATATGGATGGATGTCGGAGGGATCCTGGCTTTTCTGTATATTTGCATTTATTAATATAAGCGCCAGCTGTCACTTTCCTTTCCTGGCTGTGATGTCGTTTCTCTCGTTTTCGCGCCTCTAGTGGCCGCGTCTGGGGAGGCAGCGCCATTTATGGATCATAAAGGAATATTCACATAATGAGACATTTTCACCACTGCCTTATTGTTCCTGGCTGAGCCCCATCCATGCGCTGCCGCCCATCTCACCCCTCTCACATGTATGGAAAGGATTTTCAGTGACCAGGCGGCTGGTTTATTTTCAGTGCCATGCTTTACACTGCAGCTCTGCTTGTTCGGATTGGCTGCTGTGTCAGCAGGAGCTCAGCCGGGATCTGCGCAGAGCAGATTTGTATTGCACTAATGCCAGACATCGGTGAGCCGGCTGATCCACACACTCATGAATTTGTACAGTTTTTGGCCCAAAAGAAAAAAACTGCGTGCAGAATGTAATAATTGGCACATGGCTCCTCGGGGGTGTGGCCTGGGGCGGAGCAATGATTAATGAGCCCTGTGTATGTTGTAGGGCAGCAGTGACCTCTGAGAGGAAAGATCAGGAGGAGCCGGATTTTAGAGTGAGGGTCCTTGCCCCCTTGCTCCATGACCATCACCCGAAATCTCAGCCATTAACTGGAGAATCCAGTCATAGCCGCCATCATGATGCTAAAAATTTATGAGGGTCTCGCTAGACGGCTATATATCCAATGAGTATAGTGTGATGGCGCGCCCTAGGTAAACTCTGGACCGTTTGAGGATTTGGATTCTGGACCAGGGGACAACTCGGGAATCGGAGGTAAACTCGAGACCTGGGGGACAACTCTGCAGCCGGAGGTCAACTCTGCAGCCGGAGGTCAACTCTGCAGCCGGGGGTCAACTCTGCAGCCGGAGGTCAACTTGAGAGCCAGCAGGCACCTCGGCAGCCGGAGGTCAACTCTGCAGCCGGAGGTCAACTCTGCAGCCGGAGGTCAACTCTGCAGCCGGGGGTCAACTCTGCAGCCGGAGGTCAACTTGAGAGCCAGCAGGCACCTCGGCAGCCGGAGGTCAACTCTGCAGCCGGAGGTCAACTCTGCAGCCGGAGGTCAACTCTGCAGCCGGAGGTCAACTCTGCAGCCGGAGGTCAACTCTGCAGCCGGAGGTCAACTCTGCAGCCGGGGGTCAACTCTGCAGCCGGAGGTCAACTCTGCAGCCGGGGGTCAACTCTGCAGCCGGGGGTCAACTCTGCAGCCGGGGGTCAACTCTGCAGCCAGCAGGCACCTCTGCAGCCGGAGGTCAACTCTGCAGCCGGAGGTCAACTCTGCAGCCGGAGGTCAACCCTGCAGCCAGAGGTCAACCCGAGAGCCAGCAGGCACCTCGGCAGCCGGAGGTCAACCCTGCAGCCGGAGGTCAACCCTGCAGCCGGAGGTCAACCCTGCAGCCGGAAGGCACCTCGGGAGGCGGAGGGCAACTCGGAGCGGTCCGCGTTGGATCCAGTAGGGCCTCATTTATCATTCTTAATCCAAACCATAAAAAATAATTTCCCTGTTGGACAATCCCATTAAGGGAATATTCCCAATGGCGCATCCCATGCAGGATTTCTGCAGCACAAAAACTGCAGCAAAAGCGTTTACCAATCCTGATGACACTGCTGTAATGCGCAGCGGACAATTCTCTGTGTATAAACCCCCTGAACCGCTTACACCCGAAAATACAAATAAAAACTATAGCGATCAGCAGCGCACACATGATGGCCGCCTGCGATCGCTCCGCACAATGAGGGAAACTTCTGCTGGATGTTTTAAATCACTCCCCAATACTGTATAAGGCTCCGTCTTTGTCCTGTTAGCCGATGATCACATGTTGCGTTTTTGCGGCATTTTTTTTTCTACAGCAAAATGCTGCTTCCAAAAAGCAGGTTTTGCTGCTTTTTGCTACTTTTTTAGTTTTTATTTTTTTTTTTTGCAGCTTTTTTCTTTTTTTATACTTTTTGGTTTGATTTTGCTGCTTTTTGCTTTGTTTTTTTTGTTGCTTTTTGCTGCTTTTTGTTTTTGCTGCATTTTTGCTTTTCTTTTGGTGTCATTTGTCTACAGTACATTTTAAATAGTCAGTTTCATTCACCACAAAAACATCAAAAGCCCATCTGCTGTGTTTTTACAGATTTTTTTCACTTTCTTGTTGCTTTCAATGGTAAAAAAACGCTGAAAGAATTTCCATGCTGATTCTTTAAAAAAATGCCGCAGTTTTCCATTTTGGTCAGGAAAGAAAAAAGCAATTGTCTTTTTTGTGATATTTCTGGAATCTCAGCACTGTTGCTGGTGCTATAAAAAAAACCCAGCTTTTTATTTGCATAAAATTCATGAAAAAAACGTTGCAAAATTGCACTGTGTGAACATGTCCTGCGCGAAGGAGCTTTCCTCTCCCCAGTAGAATCTGGCGCTGGTCCCAGTCTCCGGAGGGGCAGGGGGCGCCCGGCTGGACGTCTGTGTGCCAGGTTTGCAGTCTCTGGAGGGGCAGGGGGCGCTAGGCTGGAAGTCTGTGTGCTGGGTTTGCAGTCTCCGGAGGGGCAGGGGGCGCCCGGCTGGAGGTCTGTGTGCTGGGTTTGCAGTCTCGGGAGGGGCAGGGGGCGCCCGGCTGGACATCTGTGCGCTGGTCCCAGTCTCCGGAGGGGCAGGGGGCGCCCGGCTGGACGTCTGTGTGCCGGGTTTGCAGTCTCCGGAGGGGCAGGGGACGCTCGGCTGGACGTCTGTGTGCCAGGTTTGCAGTCTCTGGAGGGGCAGGGGGCGCCCGGCTGGAGGTCTGTGTGCTGGGTTTGCAGTCTCAGGAGGGGCAGGGGGCGCTAGGCTGGAAGTCTGTGTACCGGGTTTGCAGCCTCCGGAGGGGCAGGGGGCGCTCGGCTGGACGTCTGTGTGCTGGGTTTGCAGTCTCCGGAGGGGCAGGGGGCGCCCGGCTGGAGGTCTGTGTGCTGGGTTTGCAGTCTCGGGAGGGGCAGGGGGCGCCCGGCTGGACATCTGTGCGCTGGTCCCAGTCTCCGGAGGGGCAGGGGGCGCCCGGCTGGACGTCTGTGTGCCGGGTTTGCAGTCTCCGGAGGGGCAGGGGACGCTCGGCTGGACGTCTGTGTGCCAGGTTTGCAGTCTCAGGAGGGGCAGGGGGCGCCCGGCTGGACGTCTGTGTGCCAGGTTTGCAGTCTCAGGAGGGGCAGGGGGCGCTCGGCTGGAGGTCTGTGTGCTGGGTTTGCAGTCTCAGGAGGGGCAGGGGGCGCCCGGCTGGACGTCTGTGTGCCAGGTTTGCAGTCTCAGGAGGGGCAGGGGGCGCCCGGCTGGACGTCTGTGCGCTCGTCCCAGTCTCCGGAGGGGCAGGGAGCGCCCAGGTGGACGTCTGTGTGCCGGGTTTGCAGTCTCCCGAGGGGGAGGGGGCGCCCGGCTGGAAGTCTGTGTGCCAGGTTTGCAGTCTCTGGAGGGGCAGGGGGCGCCCGGCTGGACGTCTGTGTGCCGGGTTTGCAGTCTCCCGAGGGGCAGGGGGTGCCCGGCTGGACGTCTGTGTGCTGGGTTTGCAGTCTCCCGAGGGGCAGGGGGCGCCCGGCTGGACGTCTGTGTGCCGGGTTTGCAGTCTCCCGAGGGGCAGGGGGTGCCCGGCTGGACGTCTGTGTGCTGGGTTTGCAGTTTTTCGGTGTCAGCCCTTTGACAGTGATCTGTTTTCATGGTGGAGAGTTGGGGTTAGGAGGTCCGGGCCTCGGCTCGCCCCGGCTTTGTTTACCCAACAGCGCAGGTCTCTTATTTATCGCACCCTGAGGTCGGGGATGATTTCTGGAGACTGTGAACCCTCCGCTCCTCATTAGAGGCCGTGTCCCAGCAATGATCACTGGTAACCAGATCTGGCGCCTCTCTGGTCACCCGTAGTGCCGACTCCACGGCTTGTACTGCACCTCTGCGCAGGTTTCCATATATTGGCGTGTTTTTGTGATGATTTGGACTCTCCGTCCGTGCACGCTCGCGGTCGTCGCTGCCGTTAGCGGCACACGGCTCCACATGAGTTCCTATGAATTATATCTGTACAGGAACGAGACCGGCTCATTCCTACAGGCGTCTGGGAACCTTTCGCCTGTCGCCATGGAAACGCCGCCTCATTACAGCGACAATGGCCCCGACAATGATTGCAACTTCTTTGTACTTGGAGAGAAATCTCAGAATCCGCTCAGAAGCACAAAGTTATAAATGCACAAATAAGACGCCAGTGAGGGCCGTCACCCAGGACAGGGGCCAAGCGGGCAGGTGTAACCCTCCTCACCATTCAGGGGGCTGGAAAAGCTGGGTGATATCCATGTCTAGTGTGACGAGGCAGATTTGACATCCACGTGGGGCTGTAATGGCGACCACATGAGCTGCCACGTAAATCTTTGAGAAGTAACGTAATTTATCGAAGGAAAACAACTCCAGGACATAAATGTAGTGCAAGCATTGTGTGCAACAAATCAAGAGGTTCTGCAGTAGCTGAGGCTTTTCAGTAAAGATCCAGCGTTTTCCTCATCTCTCTGCCGCGGCTTCCATCGTCTCTGGGCCTCCAGACCACATTGCCCGGCAGGCGAGGACCCGGCTCATTTACATATTTGGGACCAATTCAATCCCTTTTGTTTGCACCAAATTCATCATCATGGGGCCTGTCCTTTGTTTCATGAATTTAGTACAAAGTAAACAAAAAACATTAAAACCCCCTAAACGTTGCCCCAGTGCCGAATAAATCTGCACCTCGTGCGTTGTTCCGGGCCTCGGCGCGGTCGTGCCGGACTTGCTCCATGCAGGTTTCACAATGGGGCCGTCGCTGTGCAAATCAATTTTTATTTAACTTTGTAATGAATGCAAAAATGAAAAGTAGCAAAGTTGGAGAGAAATGTAATCCTCCTCATGATGGTTTCCAAACCTCCTGACCCATCGCTCCCCGGGGCGAATTTACCAATGACCTCAGAAGAAGAGCAGTGGTGTGTTCCAGGCTTCAAATCGCTCCGCCAAGAAATGTGGAAAGTGGTGCTGGACGGTTCTGCCATATTTCATTATCAATTACATTTCTGCACACAACTGGAATCTTGTTCAGCTTCTTGTGGCCAGATCTATTCCTCCAGAGAAGGATATATGTGGCTAAGATTGTGCTCTGCTACTGGCGGGATGTCCATGAGTGTTCTCCAGGAGAAAGCCGAGATCATGGCTGCCGAGAAGAGGAAAGCCCGGACACTCTGGAGACCGGCGCCAACACCGCTGATGAGAAGAGCAATGCCTGGACACTCTGGAGACCGGCGCCAACATAGTTGACGAGAAGAGGAAAGCCTGGAGACCGGCGCCAACACGACTGATGAGAAGAGCAAAGCTTGGACACTCTGGAGACCGGTGCCAACATGACTGCCGAGAAGAGTAATGCCTGGACATTCTGGAGACCAGCACCAACACTGTTGACGAGAAGAGCAAAGCCTGGACATTCTGGAGACCAGCACCAACACGGCTGACGAGAAGAGCAAAGCCTGGACATTCTGGGGACCAGCACCAGCATGGCTGACAAGAGCAATGCCCAGACGCTCTGGACTCCAGCACCAACACGGCTGACGAGAAGAGCAAACCCCGGACACTCAGGAGACTAGCGCTAACACGGCTGCCGAGAAAGCAATGGCCAGGCATTCTGGAGACCATCACCAGCATGGCTGACAAGAAGAGCAATACCCTGACACTCTGGACCCCAGCGCCAACACGGCTGACGAGAAGAGCAATACCCAGGCACTCTGGAGACCAGCACCAACACGGTTGACGAGAAGAGCAAAGCCTGGACACTCAGGAGACCAGCGCCAACACGGCTGCCGAGAAAGCAATGTCCAGGCACTCTGGAGACCGGCGCCAACACTGCTGCCGAGAAAGCAATGCCCATGCATTCTGGAGACCGGCGCCAACACGGCTGACGAGAAGAGCAAACCCCGGACACTCTGGAGACCAGCACCAACACGGCTGATGAGAAGAGCAAACCCCGGACACTCTGGAGACCAGTACCAACACGGCTGATGAGAAGAGCAAACCCCGGACACTCTGGAGACCAGTACCAACACGGCTGATGAGAAGAGCAAAGCCCGGACACTGGAGACTAGTGCCGACACGGCTGCTGAGAAAAGCAATACCCGGACACTTTGGACCCCAGTGCCAACACGGCTGACGAGAAGAGCAAAGCGTGGACACTCTGGAGACTAGCGCCAACACGGCTGCTGAGAAAAGCAATACCCGGACACTGTGGAGACCAATGCCAACCAGGGATGGAGTTTGGAGGCTGGAACGTCTCCCCGACCTCCCTTTACTACACGGATCATTTCTTTATTTGACTTTCTGAATTGGCTCAGTAATCGCGAACGCTGAGCGACCAGGTTATGCAAGCAAACATAGCAAGCAAATAGAAGTTACAAAAATAATGGCAGATAATGAAGGCCACACGGGAAATGAAGTCAAAATCTTGGCGCTCATGTATCTGACTATGCACATTTACTGGAAAACATGGCGTCCATGGAGGGGTTGATGTGAAACCTACTGGGGGAGCGTTATCAAGAGCGGCGCAAAGGAGAAATGGAGCAGTTTGTCTTCGGGTTACTCCAGAAACATTTTTTATTTGCAGATTTCTGTGCCTATCCTTCACCCAAATCCACTTTGCTGACTCGGCAGGATATCCAGTCCGCGTCCTCTCCATCCTCGCTATAGATGAAGAGCGGTGACGTTGACTGCATACGTTCAGGTGCTTTCTCAGGCGTCAGCCATTGTGTCACAGTGTTGCCTACATTTGCGCTTCCTGTTTTCTGCCCGGCGCTCGCGTCACGTCCCTTCCTTTTATAAATCTGTGGTTAGTGCACGCCGATGACTAAATGTCATCTAAAAAAAAAAAGTAATTTAGCTGCAAAATGCAAAACAGATCTACCCTCGTGTAGAAATCCTGCCGGTCGGTGGCAATGAGCGTTTTAGTCTTCTGCCATTGTTGGTTTCGATGAGGGGACAGCAGCGTCCAAACATCGTGTCCACCACAACGTGGTGCATCCCACCAAAAACCCATCGAGAAGATACTAATAATCAAGGCAGAGCGGTCTGTAGCCAACATTGAGTCCAAGGGATATTCTGACCTCCGAAGAAGAGACCACCGAGCTTGGAGCAGATCTCTCCGTTGGACGGCAAAACCCAAGAACGAAATCCTAGGTAAGACGTGGACAGGACTAGTCTGTAACCATGGAGGAGCTCAGACATAAAGTTGTCGAAAAAGAAAACATGGGTGCAAAAGTATACACACCATTCAACTTAGTGTTTAATGGAGGATGTGCGGATATTTGTGCAGCTCTCCTGGGCTTCATGGAGCAGGATTGCTTGGAAGGGTTAACCTTTAATTCATGCAGTGCTATAAGTTACCACGTCCGTCGCCTACAGAGATGGAGGCAGACGTCACCGGAATAGTCATGACCAGGGTGTAAATAGCGCTGGGATCCCCGGGCTCCGGCTCCCCGGTGTGTGGGTCGCCCGCTAGGTGCGGAGTGTCTGCCAGCTCTGCAGGGAAAGGGCAGATATCTGAGGAAGTGGCGGCCATCAAAGTGCAGAAAGTCTGAGATTACTCAGATAAGCACCGCCGCAAAATAGGGAACAAGTCTGAGAGCGCGAGGGGGCGGCGGGGACCCAAAACCACCGCACTTCCCAATATCTGCTGCACTAATGGTGGCAAGACGTAAAGATGGAGACTCTGAGTTTGTAGAATATGAGTGGCTGGTCAGGCACCTTGGTGGCACATACGGCCGTCAGCCTGCCCACCGGTGCCACGTTTCTGGGCAGGTGGAATGACAGCCGGGAGGTGGAGGTTTTGCCTCTGACCAGTTCAGTCAATGGCGCCGGACGGATGATGTGAGGGGTAAATTCTGGAAATCCGTGGAGCCGGCTGCAGCGTTCATTATTCATGAGTGCGGTGTAAATTGTTCCATCAAACCGGATTAGTCGTTTGTGTAACGACTTGTGGTGAGAACATCATGTATAATTAATGCCGGCTTGTATTAACCATACGCTGCAAACAGGGAAAGCGATAGATGGGAAACCTCGAGATGGACGCGACGCCCTGAGACATACACAGCGGCTGATGGAAGACACGGTGCAAAACGCCAAGAACCCTGCCACAAATACGGAGAGAAGCGTCCCTCTCCAAGAACCGGGCCTCACCGAGAACCGGGCCTCACCGAGAACCGGGCCTCACCGAGAACCGGGCCTCACCGAGAACCGGGCCGCACCGAGAACCGGGCCTCACCGAGAACCTGGCCGCACCTAAAACTGGGCCGCACCGAGAACTGGGCCTCTCCGAGAACCGGGCCTCACCGAGAACCGGGCCTCACCGAGAACCAGGCCTCACCGAGAACCAGGCCGCACCTAAAACCGGGCCTCACCGAGAACCGGGCCTCACCGAGAACCGGGCCTCTCCGAGAACCGGGCCTCACCGAGAACCTGGCCGCACCTAAAACCGGGCCGCACCTAAAACCGGGCCTCACCGAGAACCGGGCCGCACCTAAAACCGGGCCGCACCGAGAACCTGGCCTCACCGAGAACCTGGCCTCACCGAGAACTGGGCCGCACCGAGAACTGGGCCGCACCGAGAACCTGGCCTCACCGAGAACTGGGCCGCACCGAGAACCGGGCCGCACCGAGAACAGGGCCTCACCGAAGATCGGGTCTCACCGAAAAACGGGCCTCACCTAGAACCGGGCCACAAATGGGGGAAAACTTGTCTCATTGTGAAGATGAACCTTTCTCCTTTATATCCTGATACCGTAAAGACCTGATAATAACACAGCTGCGGAAGATATGGATCAGTAATGTAATGTATGTACACAGTGACTGCACCAGCAGAATAGTGAGTGCAGCTCTGGAGTATAATACAGGAGGTAACTCAGGATCAGTAATGTAATGTATGTACACAGTGACTGCACCAGCAGAATAGTGAGTGCAGCTCTGGAGTATAACACAGGAGGTAACTCAGGATCAGTAATGTAATGTATGTACACAGTGACTGCACCAGCAGAATAGTGAGTGCAGCTCTGGAGTATAATACAGGAGGTAACTCAGATCAGTAATGTAATGTATGTACACAGTGACTGCACCAGCAGAATAGTGAGTGCAGCTCTGGAGGATAATACAGGAGGTAACTCAGGATCAGTAATGTAATGTATGTACACAGTGACTGCACCAGCAGAATAGTGAGTGCAGCTCTGGAGTATAATGCAGGATGTAACTCAGGATCAGTAATGTAATGTATGTACACAGTGACTGCACCAGCAGAATAGTGAGTGCAGCTCTGGAGTATAATACAGGAGGTAACTCAGGATCAGTAATGTATGTATACAGTGACTGCACCAGCAGAATAGTGAGTGCAGCTCTGGAGTATAATACAAGAGGTAACTCAGGATCAGTAATGTAATGTATGTACACAGTGATTGCACCAGCAGAATAGTGAGTGCAGCTCTGGAGTATAATGCAGGATGTAACTCAGGATCAGTAATGTAATGTATGTACACAGTGACTGCACCAGCAGAATAGTGAGTGCAGCTCTGGAGTATAATACAGAAGGTAACTCAGGATCAGTAATGTATGTACACAGTGACTGCACCAGCAGAATAGTGAGTGCAGCTCTGGAGTATAATACAGGAGGTAACTCAGGATCAGTAATGTATGTATACAGTGACTGCACCAGCAGAATAGTGAGTGCAGCTCTGGAGTATAATACAAGAGGTAACTCAGGATCAGTAATGTAATGTATGTACACAGTGATTGCACCAGCAGAATAGTGAGTGCAGCTCTGGAGTATAATACAGGAGGTAACTCAGGATCAGTAATGTAATGTATGTACACAGTGACTGCACCAGCAGAATAGTGAGTGCAGCTCTGGAGTATAATACAGGAGGAAACTCAGGATCAGTAATGTAATGTATGTACACAGTGACTGCACCAGCAGAATAGTGAGTGCAGCTCTGGAGTATAATACAGGAGGTAACTCAGGATCAGTAATGTAATGTATGTACACAGTGACTGCACCAGCAGAATAGTGAGTGCAGCTCTGGAGTATAATGCAGGATGTAACTCAGGATCAGTAATGTAATGTATGTACACAGTGACTGCACCAGCAGAATAGTGAGTGCAGCTCTGGAGTATAATACAGGAGGTAACTCAGATCAGTAATGTAATGTATGTACACAGTGACTGCACCAGCAGAATAGTGAGTGCAGCTCTGGAGGATAATACAGGAGGTAACTCAGGATCAGTAATGTAATGTATGTACACAGTGACTGCACCAGCAGAATAGTGAGTGCAGCTCTGGAGTATAATGCAGGAGGTAACTCAGGATCAGTAATGTATGTATACAGTGACTGCACCAGCAGAATAGTGAGTGCAGCTCTGGAGTATAATACAAGAGGTAACTCAGGATCAGTAATGTATGTATACAGTGACTGCACCAGCAGAATAGTGAGTGCAGCTCTGGAGTATAATACAAGAGGTAACTCAGGATCAGTAATGTAATGTATGTACACAGTGATTGCACCAGCAGAATAGTGAGTGCAGCTCTGGAGTATAATACAGGAGGTAACTCAGGATCAGTAATGTATGTATACAGTGACTGCACCAGCAGAATAGTGAGTGCAGCTCTGGAGTATAATACAAGAGGTAACTCAGGATCAGTAATGTAATGTATGTACACAGTGATTGCACCAGCAGAATAGTGAGTGCAGCTCTGGAGTATAATACAGGAGGTAACTCAGGATCAGTAATGTAATGTATGTACACAGTGACTGCACCAGCAGAATAGTGAGTGCAGCTCTGGAGTATAATACAGGAGGAAACTCAGGATCAGTAATGTAATGTATGTACACAGTGACTGCACCAGCAGAATAGTGAGTGCAGCTCTGGAGTATAATACAGGAGGTAACTCAGATCAGTAATGTAATGTATGTACACAGTGACTGCACCAGCAGAATAGTGAGTGCAGCTCTGGAGGATAATACAGGAGGTAACTCAGGATCAGTAATGTAATGTATGTACACAGTGACTGCACCAGCAGAATAGTGAGTGCAGCTCTGGAGTATAATGCAGGATGTAACTCAGGATCAGTAATGTAATGTATGTACACAGTGACTGCACCAGCAGAATAGTGAGTGCAGCTCTGGAGTATAATACAGGAGGTAACTCAGGATCAGTAATGTATGTATACAGTGACTGCACCAGCAGAATAGTGAGTGCAGCTCTGGAGTATAATACAAGAGGTAACTCAGGATCAGTAATGTAATGTATGTACACAGTGATTGCACCAGCAGAATAGTGAGTGCAGCTCTGGAGTATAATGCAGGATGTAACTCAGGATCAGTAATGTAATGTATGTACACAGTGACTGCACCAGCAGAATAGTGAGTGCAGCTCTGGAGTATAATACAGGAGGTAACTCAGGATCAGTAATGTATGTATACAGTGACTGCACCAGCAGAATAGTGAGTGCAGCTCTGGAGTATAATACAAGAGGTAACTCAGGATCAGTAATGTAATGTATGTACACAGTGATTGCACCAGCAGAATAGTGAGTGCAGCTCTGGAGTATAATACAGGAGGTAACTCAGGATCAGTAATGTAATGTATGTACACAGTGACTGCACCAGCAGAATAGTGAGTGCAGCTCTGGAGTATAATACAGGAGGTAACTCAGGATCAGTAATGTATGTATACAGTGACTGCCCCAGCAGAATAGTGAGTGCAGCTCTGGAGTATAATACAGGAGGTAAGTTAGGATCAGTAATGTAATGTATGTACACAGTGACTGCACCAGCAGAATAGTGAGTGCAGCTCTGGAGTATAATACAGGAGGTAACTCAGGATCAGTAATGTATGTACACAGTGACTGCACCAGCAGAATAGTGAGTGCAGCTCTGGAGTATAATACAGGAGGTAACTCAGGATCAGTAATGTATGTACACAGTAACTGCACCAGCAGAATAGTGAGCGCAGCTCTGGAGTATAATACAGGAGGTAACTTGGGATCAGTGCAGCAAAAATGAAACTTGGCTTTCAGGGGTCAAAAATATAATATTAACTTCCTTCCTAATGACTTTCGCTGTCGCTAGTCCTCGGACCTATGTGTGTACGGAGGATGAATGTTGCACAATACGTGGATATCCTATTTCCTCCACTATATATTTATATTCCAGTGTGATGACAGGTCTGTGTGTTACATGAATGATCGTCCTGTCCTGTCGTCCGGCGTTGTGGCGGTGCACATGAGAACGACATTGCCCTGGTGAGTTAAAGGCTTATAATGCTTCCATGCATCGGTGATGACTGTGGACTGTTCTTGTTTTGGGAAAATGGATTCCATATAGATAATATCCAGAACTGCAGCCATTGCCTTCCACTGTTGTCTGCCTTGTGTATGGCGGCCGTCGTCTGCCTTGAATGTGCTGGCCATCGTCTCCCTTGAGTGTGGCGGCCATCGTCTCCCTTGAGTATGGCGGCCGTCGTCTCCCTTGAGTATGGCGGCCGTCGTCTCCCTTGAGTATGGCGGCCGTCGTCTCCCTTGAGTATGGCGGCCGTCGTCTCCCTTGAGTATGGCGGCCGTCGTCTCCCTTGAGTATGGCGGCCGTCGTCTCCCTTGAGTATGGCGGCCGTCGTCTCCCTTGAGTATGGCGGCCGTCGTCTCCCTTGAGTATGGCGGCCGTCGTCTCCCTTGAGTATGGCGGCCGTCGTCTCCCTTGAGTGTGGCGGCCGTCGTCTCCCTTGAGTATGGCGGCCGTCGTCTCCCTTGAGTATGGCGGCCGTCGTCTCCCTTGAGTATGGCGGCCGTCGTCTCCCTTGAGTATGGCGGCCGTCGTCTCCCTTGAGTATGGCGGCCCTCGTCTCCCTTGAGTATGGCGGCCCTCGTCTCCCTTGAGTATGGCGGCCCTCGTCTCCCTTGAGTATGGCGGCCGTCGTCTCCCTTGAGTATGGCGGCCGTCGTCTCCCTTGAGTATGGCGGCCGTCGTCTCCCTTGAGTATGGCGGCCATCGTCTCCCTTGAGTATGGCGGCCGTCGTCTGCCTTGAATGTGCTGGCCATGGTCTCCCTTGAGTATGGGGGCCGTCGTCTCCCTTGAGTATGGCGGCCATCGTCTGCCTTGAATGTGCTGGCCATGGTCTCCCTTGAGTATGGCGGCCGTCGTCTCCCTTGAGTATGGCGGCCGTCGTCTGCCTTGAGTATGGCGGCCGTCGTCTGCCTTGAGTATGGCGGCCGTCGTCTCCCTTGAGTATGGCGGCCGTCGTCTCCCTTGAGTATGGCGGCCGTCGTCTCCCTTGAGTATGGCGGCCGTCGTCTCCCTTGAGTATGGCGGCCGTCGTCTCCCTTGAGTATGGCGGCCGTCGTCTCCCTTGAGTATGGCGGCCCTCGTCTCCCTTGAGTATGGCGGCCCTCGTCTCCCTTGAGTATGGCGGCCCTCGTCTGCCTTGAATATGGCGGCCGTCGTTTGCTTTGAGTATGCCAGCCACCATCTGCCTTGAATATAGTGGCCGCCGTCTGCCTTGAATTTGGCGGCCGTCGTCAGTGGCATTCCATGGTCTGTATGTTTAATGCCGCCATCCTCCTCTACCTTGCTACATACTGTCAGTAATGTGTTATCGAAGCTCGTCCTTTAGGAAAGCGTTTGTGGCTTTATCATTTCTGTTGCTTTTCTATAAATGTGATGAATCCAGAGTGATTGTCTGCAGGCGACATACCGGGCCGGAGAGGCAGCGCTCTACCCCGGGGGCCCCAGGTCGGGCCCTACACTGTATCCGCCGTGATGTCATGCAGGCAGGGAGATAAAGCATCTGCCTCCACATACGGCGCTTGTGGGATGTGTTACATGCAGAGACCCTGCACGGGTTGATGTCATTTTTCAGTTATCCAGGGATTTAATAACTGATCGCACCGGGATCAGGACTGGGCTGAGCGCCAGCACGTGTTTCCTCACCTTATACAGAGTCTGCTGGGACTCTATCCTCCATACACCGGGCACACCCTTCAATGCCCGAGGCCCCTCCACTTTAATAGAAACACCTCAATGTAGTGGTTCCAGAAACAGCGCCATCCCTGTCCACAGGTTGGGTCTGGTATTGCGCTGCCGCTCCATTAACGTGGATGTGACTGAGCTGCAGTAAGTTGCCCGACCTGTGGCTCTTTTTTCTGGCAGAAAACAGCCATAATCTTGTAATCTAAGGTTGCCATAGACTCTTTAGGTTACCATAGACTCTTTAGGTTACCATAGACTCTTTAGGTTGCCATAGACTCTTTAGGTTACCATAGACTCTTTAGGTTACCATAGACTCTTTAGGTTGCCATAGACTCTTTAGGCTGCCATAGACTTTCTTTGCCCCAAGGTCGGCCATAAGTGACGGCGCTGACATCTGTCTCAGTTTTTCACGATGTGCTTTACTTTGTCTTTATCCACTGATCTTGACTTTTTTTTGTTTGTATTTTTTTTTCTCCACAGATTTTTCCACCCAGGTTAATTCCAACGCCCTGAACTCCCCGGGTCTCCGCGGTTCTATGACCGCGCCTCTGCTGCATCCATCCCTCAGCAGTTCCGGGATCAGCCCGTCACTGGGCTCCCCAACCCAGCTCCACTCGCCTCTCGGCTCCCCCATCAATGGAATGGGGCCACCGTTCTCCGTCATCAGCCCGCCACTGGGGCCCTCGATGTCCATGCAGTCGGCAGCAGGAATGGGGTACGGCACCAGCAGTCCTCAGGTGAGTCCATTGTGCTTGTATCTCCAGGTGGTTAAATGGCGGGAATATATTCTCCTGTGCACATCAGACCTCAGGACTGTACTGAAGCTTTCTGCAGTTCACCCTATCCACCTCCCTGCTTTAATTGGCTGATAACAGGGAACAATAGATTGCATTCATCTATGCTTTTAGACACATTGAGTAAAACCTACAACCCTGTGAGGGCTCCAACATCTGTCAGGAACACATTGTGCAGATTACATCTTCATGTAAAGACGTAAATCTAGTTAAAGGGTTAATGAACAGGGGATTTGCTGAGGAGGGTGCACTGACTAACGGAAGATTATCTAAATGTCTAAATCCCCCCAGGTCCCCCCCTCCCCCGAGGTAAAGAGCTTACACTATAATAAGCAACAGGGCACCAGCAGCTGCCACCTGTCAGCCAGACGCTGGCACCTTACACAAGAGACCGGCGTCATCCACAGCGTCCAGCCACGTACCACCGCAGGGACCGCACCACGTCCCACCGCAGGGACCGCACCACGTCCCACCGCAAGGACCGCGCAACGTCCCACCACAGGGAACGCACCACGTCCCCCCGCAAGGGCCGCACCACGTCCCCCCGCAAGGACCGCACCACGTCCCCCCGCAAGGACTGCACCACTTCCCGCCGCAAGGACCGCACCACGTCCCGCCGCAAGGACCGCACCACGTCCCGCCGCAAGGACCGCACCACGTCCCGCCGCAAGGACCGCACCACGTCCCGCCGCAAGGACCGCACCACGTCCCGCCGCAAGGACCGCACCACGTCCCACTGCAGGGACCGCACCACGTCCCACTGCAAGAACTGCACCACGTCCCACTGCAAGGACCGCACTACCTCCCACCAAAAGTATTGCGCCGCGTCCCACCGCAAAGACCATGCCATGTCCCACCGCAGCATGTCTCACTGCAAGGACCCCACTACGTTCCACCGTAGGACCTCATGGTATTACCTTATCAATTCCGATTACCACCACCACGGAGGATTTATGGACAGGATGGAAGTTGTAGTGCCCATTGAGAGCAGCAATGAAGGGGCATTATAGTAATGGATCAGTTGCAGCCGGAATGGGGGATGTGGGGCCCTAAAGTACAGAGGTGGTGATGGGTGCTGCACCTATATACTTCCTGGGCTCGACAAGGGTATACAGGGAGTGACCGGTCCAGATGGGGGAGGGTGGTTTGGGGTCTGATCTAAATACAGGGACACAATGTAGCGTCCATATTGCCGGAGCACAGACGGCCTCTATAGTCACAGATTTGCGGGGGGCTGGTCCGGCCCTGCACGTTTGTAATATATATGAGGGGTGGGGAGTATATAGTATATATAGGGATATCCCACAAGGGGAACAGGTGCCTGTGAATTTGGAGCAAGGCACGTGGTTACATCGTATTGTCCTGTACAGACGCAGACTGTGCACACCCGGGACGTATCCGGGGGGCTCGGCTGTAACGTCTGGCTGCTCCGGTGTATCGCTGACGGTATCGGCGTCGCTGCCCCCGCCCGGCTCTTGGGATAATGATTTTTGCGTCTTTGATGGATTATCGGGAAGGTGCGTGCCAGATATGATGGCTCAGACTTTCGCCCTACGATGTCATAGACCTTCTTAAGTGATTACAGTGAACAAGCCAATAAGACGGTGCCGGATCCCTCCAGCATATGTCTCCTTGTGTGAGGAGCATTAGTGACAACATCCCCCCCCCGGACACTACGGAGGCGTACACGAGCCCCCCACTTATACGCCTCCATCACACTGAATGGTCAGGATCTCATCACATGCCAGGAGAGTCCTCCCTAACAGCGGCCACAGCCGGCGGGCCGGAGCCTTCCGGGCTATTTTCTGTGCCGCGCTCTTGTAGTGGCGCCTCGGTGAGCCACGTCTCGTGGTGCAGCCTGAAGACCCTGACAGTGTAAGCGAGGTGTGGGGTCCTGAGCAGGAGACGCTTCCTTCATCATCGGGTCTACCACCAGCCTCGTTCACTGCCTCCCTCATTGTGAGAATACATGGGCGGGTGCACTGCAGCCCCCTGGAGAGGCATCCTGCTGCCGCCAGTGTGGGGGTCTTCTTTGACATGAGGCCGGTGTTCTGCTCCCTGCTGTGGTGGACTCATGTCCTGAAGATATCTAATCATCTCTGTGTCGGGGGATGTTTCTCTCTGGGACCCCGAGGCACGGCAAGGCTTTTGGGGCATGGCGAGGTTTTTGGGGCTCGGCGAGGTTTTGAAGGCACAACAAGGTTTTCGGGGCACAGTCAGGTTTTTTTGGGACACTGAGGTTTTTGAAGCACAACGATGTGGAGGCACAGTGAGGATTTTGGGGCATGGCGAGGCTTTTGAGGCACGCTGAGGCTTTTGGGGCTCAGCGAGGTTTTGGAGGCACAACAAGGTTTTTAGGGCATGGTGAGGATTTTAGGACACAAACGATTTTTGGACACTGAGGTTTTTGAAGAACAACGATGTTGAGGAACAGCGATGTTTTTGAGGCATGGTGAGGCTTTTGGGGCACGGTGATGTTGTTGAGGCACGGTGAGGTTTTTGGGGCACGGTGAGGTTTTTGGGGCACGGTGAGGCTTTTGGGGCACGGTGAGGTTTTTGGGGCACGGTGAGGTTTTTGGGGCACGGTGAGGTTTTTGGGGCACGGTGAGGTTTTTGGGGCACGGTGAGGCTTTTGGGGCACGGTGAGGCTTTTGGGGCACGGTGAGGTTTTGGGGGCACGGTGAGGTTTTGGGGGCACGGCGAGGTTTTGGGGCACGGTGAGGTTTTTGGGGCACAGTGTGGTTTAGGCCTGCGGTTCTCCTCCCTGGCCGGCCGCTCACCTCTCTCACATCTGGAGCGGGTGCTGATGTTACCTGTGAACAATGCTCTTACCCAGATGTTTTTAGGGGAGAGGAGCCTGTTCTGCTGCAGGACAGCATGGAGTCAGAACGTCTCTGCGGAGCTGCAGACGATCATTTCCAGAGCTGTTTTTGGCCCGGACGGTTTCCTCCTCGGTGTATGATGAATTAGGTTTAGTATGTTCAGGTATTGGCGGTATATAATATATACTCCCCGCACATTGCACCAGGCCGGGGCCTTATAGCGGGTGCCCTGCTATTACTGCAGTGTATAGAGCCCCTGCTCATAGGACGCTCCTCCTGACAAATATTGGGTACATGAGGGGTTCACAGCCGGAGCGCGTCCACTCAGATCTGAGCGGTTTTACATTTCCAAGAGATACATTAAATAAATTGGCCACATTTTGCAGCAGATTTGTCAGTGTCCACAGCGTTACTCTGACTTTCCATCCTCAGAGTGCCCGCCTGGCACTGGGCACCCGCCTGGCACTGGGCACCCGCCTGACACTGGGCACCTGCCTGGCACTGGGCACCAGCTTGGTAATGAGCACCCGCCTGGCACTGGGCACCCGCCTGGCACTGGGCACCCGCCTGGCACTGGGCACCCGCCTGGCACTGAGCACCCCTGCACTTCTGCCATTCCTTGTTGGGGATGTGATAATATATTTCCGGGGTTCTTGCAGGAAAGTTTCTCTGTTTGTATGCGGCGGCCGCGTCCTTCGTGGCGGCATTCATCCATCCTTACATAACAGGCGATAATGCATTCTCCTCTCGTCCTTGAAGCCATCGGAAGGTCTCTCCATCTTCTATACAGAGCGCGCCACTGTCGTGTGGCCGGATACGTGATACATGGTGTGAGGTGAAAACGCTTTTAAAGGGCCAGTCCTGTGTGGATGACTGGATACATGTATCAGCTACAGTATAGCACAAAAGTCAGTGCACCCCTCACATTTCTGTAAAAATGTTATTATATATATGCGCAGCTTGTATACAATGTGCGGCGTCAGTGCACAGCTTGTATACAATGTGCAGTATCAGTGCGCAGCTCGTATACAATGTGTAGTGTCAATGCGCAGCTTGTATACAATGTGCAGTGTCAATGTTCAGCTTGTATACAATGTGCAGTGTCAGTACGCAGCTTGTATACAATGTGCAGTGTCAGTGTGCAGCTTGTAGAACAGTGTAAATAACTCATCACAGCCATTAATGTCTAAACCGCTGGCAACAAAAGTGAGTACACCCCTAAGTGAAAATGGCCACATTGTGCCCTTGATGTGAATATTTTGTGCGTGATCTGAGCACTGACAGGCGGACCCTCCACCCCTGTAACCTCTGCAGTATATGGTGTATGGTCTGAGCACTGACAGGCGGACCCCCCACCCCTGTAACCTCTGCAGTATATGGTGTATGGTCTGAGCACTGACAGGCGGACCCCCCACCCCTGTAACCTCTGCAGCAATGCTGGCCGCACTCATGCACCTATTCTGAACAGACGAACTCTGGGTATGACGCTGACCTCGTGCACTCAGCTTCTATGGTTGGCCATGGCGAGGCCTGTTCTGTCTGGTTATACCTCTGTATGGTCTTGGCCGCCGTGCTGCAGCTCAGGCTCAGGGTGGTGACAATCTTCTTATAGCCTCGGCCATCTTTATGTAGAGCAATGATTATTTTTTCAGATCCTTTTTGCCATGAGGAGCCATAGTGAGCCTCTAGTGACAGAGACTGTGTGAGCTTAACACCGAATGTAACACACCGACTCCTTCACTCACACTAGGGACCTTGCATCTAATGTTAAAGGCTGCAGTGTAAAGCATGGGGGATTGTTAGTCTCCATACAGAAGGTGGTATTCAGACTAGGGTTGATCCCCGCGGTGCTGTCATGTGGGGGATGATTATCTTATCTCCTATCTGTTGCATTTGCACACTATGGAGATACAATCCTCCCACCTCACTTGGATTCATCCCCTTCCCTGAGTGTTAGATAACACCACTTAGCGGCGGTGCTCCTATAAAGCGGTGTCTCCCCCTCGCCGGCTGCGCTCGCTGCCATCCAGATGCTTTTGATGTTGCGGTGCTCGCTGCCAGAGTCTTGGTCAGGCTGATTAGTAATGAGCTCGTGTCTCGCTTCGCTCTCCCTCTCGGCTTTTCTCCATTATTTTCTTTTTTGAGGGTGCGAAAGTTTATAAGGTGTAAGATCTCCTGACGAGGAGGACGTCCGGCCGAGCCGCGTTATGGAGCCCGCAGGCGTTACATGGGCTTAATGGCGGCTCCTCGGAAGAAATACTTACGGGAAATCTTTATATTGAGAGTCGTAAAATACTTCAGGCAATTAAGGGTCTGACATATAACGAGGGTCTGTGCAAGAACAGAAGGGGCGAGGGTCCGTAATGATGGCTGGCGTCTCACCGGAGGCACGGCCAAAACTTCACAGAGAAGATGGGACCCGGCCCCTGGCACCATCACCTCAATACTAAAGCTATCGCAAGGCTTCCTCCTCACAGAGATGGAGCATCCGATGGTCAAGTGGCGAGAACATGGCGGGCCCAGCAGAGGGTTATATATAATATAATACAGCCCCCCAGTCTCCGGATATATATATACTACAGCCCCCCGGTCTCCGGATATATATATACTACAGCCCCCCGGTCTCCAGATCAGTGGTGGTCCCAACAGAGTGTTATATATATACACTACAGTTCCCCAGTCTCCGGATCAGTGGCGGTCCCAACAAAGGTTATATATATATATATATATATATATATATATATATATATATAATATATAATTATAATATATATATATAATATAACCTCTAGCTATCTTACGGTGGATATATATCGATATATATATATATATATATCTCCATCTCCCTATATATCTATCTACATATATATATATATATATATATATCTCGATATATAGATATATATATATATATATATATATATATATATATATATATATATATATATATATATATATATATATATATATATATATATATATATATATATATAGGCCATTTTGAGAGTTTAATTGAACCAACAAATGTAATGCTCCAGATTCTCAACTAGCTCAAAGGAAGGTTGGTTTTATAGCTTCTCTAATCAGCAAAACTGTTTTCAGCTGTGCTAACATACTTGCACAAGGGTTTTCTAAACATCCATTAGCCTTCTAACACAGCAAACACAATGTACCATTAGACACTGGAGTGGTGGTTGTTGGAAATGGGCCTCTGTACACCTATGTAGATATTGCATTAAAAACCAGACGTTTGCAGTGAGAACAGTCATTTACCACATCACAATGTATAGAGGGGATTTCTGTTTAATGTAATGTTAGATTCATTGAAAAAAATAAGGAAATATCCAAGTGACCCCAATTTTTTGAACTGTAGTGTATGTATGTATGTATATACATGTGAGTGTGCAAAGTTTTCTGGCTGTAGCTGCGACAGTGCAGATGCCAATCCCGGACACACACATACATACATACATGCATACATGCATACATACATACATACATACAGTGCCTACAAGTAGTCTTCAACCCCCTGCAGATTTAGCAGGTTTGATAAGATGCAAATAAGTTAGAGCCTGCAAACTTCAAACAAGAGCAGGATTTATTAACAGATGCATAAATCTTACAAACCAACAAGTTATGTTGCTCAGTTAAATTTTAATAAATTTTCAACATAAAAGTGTGGGTCAATTATTATTCAACCCCTAGGTTTAATATTTTGTGGAATAACCCTTGTTTGCAATTACAGCTAATAATCGTCTTTTATAAGACCTGATCAGGCCGGCACAGGTCTCTGGAGTTATCTTGGCCCACTCCTCCATGCAGATCTTCTCCAAGTTATCTAGGTTCTTTGGGTGTCTCATGTGGACTTTAATCTTGAGCTCCTTCCACAAGTTTTCAATTGGGTTAAGGTCAGGAGACTGACTAGGCCACTGCAACACCTTGATTTTTTCCCTCTTGAACCAGGCCTTGGTTTTCTTGGCTGTGTGCTTTGGGTCGTTGTCTTGTTGGAAGATGAAATGACGACCCATCTTAAGATCCTTGATGGAGGAGCGGAGGTTTTTGGCCAAAATCTCCAGGTAGGCCGTGCTATCCACCTTCCCATGGATGCAGACCAGATGGCCAGGCCCCTTGGCTGAGAAACAGCCCCACAGCATGATGCTGCCACCACCATGCTTGACTGTAGGGCTGGTATTCTTGGGGTCGTATGCAGTGCCATCCAGTCTCCAAACATCACGTGTGTGGTTGGCACCAAAGATCTCGATCTTGGTCTCATCAGACCAGAGAACCTTGAACCAGTCTGTCTCAGAGTCCTCCAAGTGATCATGAGCAAACTGTAGACGAGCCTTGACATGACGCTTTGAAAGTAAAGGTACCTTACGGGCTCGTCTGGAACGGAGACAATTGCGGTGGAGTACGTTACTTATTGTATTGACTGAAACCAGTGTCCCCACTGCCATGAGATCTTCCCGGAGCTCCTTCCTTGTTGTCCTTGGGTTAGCCTTGACTCTTCGGACAAGCCTGGCCTCGGCACGGGTGGAAACTTTCAAAGGCTGTCCAGGCCGTGGAAGGCTAACAGTAGTTCCATAAGCCTTCCACTTCCGGATGATGCTCCCAACAGTGGAGACAGGTAGGCCCAACTCCTTGGAAAGGGTTTTGCACCCCTTGCCAGCCTTGTGACCCTCCACGATCTTGTCTCTGATGGCCTTGGAATGCTCCTTTTGTCTTTCCCATGTTGACCAAGTATGAGTGCTGTTCACAAGTTTGGGGAGGGTCTTAATTAGTCAGAAAAGGCTGGAAAAAGATAATTAATCCAAACATGTGAAGCTCATTGTTCTTTGTGCCTGAAATACTTCTTAATACTTTAGGGGAACCAAACTGAATTCTGGTGGTTTGAGGGGTTGAATAATAAATGACCCTCTGAATAAACTTTTCACAATTTAAAAAAAAAAAAAGAAATAACATTCTTTTTTGCTGCATTTCACACTTCCAGGCTGATCTACAGTCCAAATGTCACAATGCCAAGTTAATTCCGAATGTGTAAACCTGCTAAATCTGCAGGGGGTTGAATACTACTTGTAGGCACTGTACATACACACACACATGCATACACACACACATACATATATACACACACACACACACACATATATATACACACACACACACATACATACATACATACATATATACACACACACACACACAGACACACACACACATTCAGCTTTATATATTATATATATCTATCTATATCTATCTATATATATGTATATATATATATATATATATTTATATTTTATATATATATATATATATATATATATATATATATATATATATATATATATAAAATAAAAAAATACAGCCCCCAGTGTCCGGATCAGTGGTGGTCCCAGCAGTCGAACTCTCCGATTCTTACAGTTCAGCCTATGGGAGGGTGAAGCGACATTTCCTATTATTCGCCATTCTGTACGGTTCTGGTTGCGTTCTAAATGATATTCATCTCTGCTCCGTTCTCTCTGGTTTCAGCTCCATTCCCCCATGAATTCGGTCAGCAGCACAGAGGACATCAAGCCTCCACCAGGAATCAATGGCATCCTTAAAGTGCCAGTGCACCCCTCAGCAGCGATGGCGGCCTTCACTAAGCACATCTGCGCCATCTGCGGGGACAGATCTTCAGGTAAGGCCATATCTCTGGCTGAAACATGTAATGAACTGTGGAATTATTAGTGCAAGCGTCGACCATCTTGGTCCAGACGGGGTGGAGGGCCAGACTGGGTGGAGGGCCAGACTGGGTGGAGGGCCAGACTGGGTGGAGGGCCAGACGTGGCGCTGTGTTTATCATCACAGCCCTGTACCCCCCCGGGCCCTGCACCCTGAGTGTGGGCGGCAGGTGTGCCCTGTACCCTGATGAAGGGCAGCAGGTCACAAACCTGGTCTTCAGACGACAGCCCAGCACCTTCAGTGTGAGGCATCATCCAGTCTATAGTGTTATCACAGAGATAGAGAATTACCTAAATAACAGTTCCATGACAGCGCTGCAAAAAATATGTATTACTGTGGTGCTACAGAAAAAAATCTGGCATCTCCAATAATGAGCGGGGATAATGTTGCTGCTGGGGGTGGTAGTTCCCGGCGGTGGCAGACACCTCCCTCCCTCCCTCCCGCTGCTCTCGTCCTTCGCCCGTGTTTCTTTACGGCAGCAGTGACCGGCTTCTTTCCGGCTGCGATTGGTGAAGACATTGCCGGGTAAATGTATTTTGTTCGTGTGGAGAAAGCGACGATCTGAAGGTTATCGCTCATAGATCACGTGTTCTATTAAAAGAAAGCCGCTCAATGTGAAGTGCGGCCACTGCTAATCCATAGAAAGTCAGTACACCCCAGAAACAAGCTGAGAAGCAAGCCAAGGTCAAACATCTCCATTAGACGCTGTTATTCCCTTTTCCTTCTATAATATGGCCTTCTGTGAAGGTGGAATTATCTCCTTTCAGACACTTACGTCTCATTATCCGGCAAATAATATCCACTCTGCACAAATCCATCAAAAGTGATGGATAGGAGGTGTTCTCAGTGATGTCACCGCTGATCTCTGGTGATGGATAGGAGGTGTTCTCAGTGATGTCACCGCTGATCTCTGGTGATGGATAGGAGGTGATCTCAGTGATGTCACTGCTCATCTCTGGTGATGGATAGGAGGTGTTCTCAGTGATGTCACTGCTGATCTCTGGTGATGGATAGGAGGTGTTCTCAGTGATGTCACCGCTGATCTCTGGTGATGGATAGGAGGTGATCTCAGTGATGTCACTGCTCATCTCTGGTGATGGATAGGAGGTGTTCTCAGTGATGTCACTGCTGATCTCTGGTGATGGATAGGCGGTGTTCTCAGTGATGTCACCGCTGATCTCTGGTGATGGATAGGAGGTGATCTCAGTGATGTAACCGCTGATCTCTGGTGATGGATAGGCGGTGTTCTCAGTGATGTCACCGCTGATCTCTGGTGATGGATAGGAGGTGTTCTCAGTGATGTCACCGCTGATCTCTGGTGATGGATAGGCGGTGTTCTCAGTGATGTCACCGCTGATCTCTGGTGATGGATAGGCGGTGTTCTCAGTGATGTCACCGCTGATCTCTGGTGATGGATAGGCGGTGGTCTCAGTGATGTCACCGCTGATCTCTGGTGATGGATAGGAGGTGTTCTCAGTGATGTCACTGCTGATCTCTGGTGATGGATAGGTGGTGTTCTCAGTGATGTAACTGCTGATCTCTGGTGATGGATAGGAGGTGTTCTCAGTGATGTCACCGCTGATCTCTGGTGATGGATAGGAGGTGTTCTCAGTGATGTCACTGCTGATCTCTGGTGATGGATAGGAGGTGTTCTCAGTGATGTCACTGCTGATCTCTGGTGATGGATAGGTGGTGTTCTCAGTGATGTAACTGCTGATCTCTGGTGATGGATAGGAGGTGTTCTCAGTGATGTCACCGCTGATCTCTGGTGATGGATAGAAGGTGTTCTCAGTGATGTCACCTCTGATCTCTGGTGATGGATAGGAGGTGTTCTCAGTGATGTCACTGCTGATCTCTGGTGATGGATAGGAGGTGTTCTCAGTGATGTCACCGCTGATCTCTGGTGATGGATAGGAGGTGTTCTCAGTGATGTCACTGCTGATCTCTGGTGATGGATAGGAGGTGTTCTCAGTGATGTCACCGCTGATCTCTGGTGATGGATAGGAGGTGATCTCAGTGATGTCACTGCTGATCTCTGGTGATGGATAGGAAGTGTACTCAGTGATGTCACCGCTGATCTCTGGTGATGGATAGGCGGTGTTCTCAGTGATGTCACCGCTGATCTCTGGTGATGGATAGGAAGTGTACTCAGTGATGTCACTGCTTATCTCTGGTGATGGATAGGAGGTGTTCTCAGTGATGTCACCGCTGATCTCTGGTGATGGATAGGAGGTGTTCTCAGTGATGTCACCGCTGATCTCTGGTGATGGATAGGTGGTGTTCTCAGTGATGTCACTGCTGATATCTGGTGATGGATAGGAGGTATACTCAGTGATGTTACCGCTGATCTCTGGTGATGGATAAGTGGTGTTCTCAGTGATCTCACTGCTGATCTCTGGTGATGGATAGGAGGTGTTCTCAGTGATGTCACTGCTGATCTCTGGTGATGGATAGGAGGTGTTCTCAGTGATGTCACCGCTGATCTCTGGTGATGGATAGGTGGTGTTCTCAGTGATGTCACCGCTGATCTCTGGTGATGGATAGGCGTCGTTCTCAGTGATGTCACTGCTGATTTCTGGTGATGGATAGGAGGTGTTCTCAGTGATGTCACCGCTGATCTCTGGTGATGGATAGGAGGTGTTCTCAGTGATGTCACCGCTGATCTCTAGTGATGGATAGGAGGTGTTCTCAGTGATGTCACCGCTGATCTCTGGTGATGGATAGGTGGTGTTCTCAGTGATATCACTGCTGATCTCTGGTGATGTGATGGATAGGAGGTGTTCTCAGTGATGTCACTGCTGATCTCTGGTGATGGATAGGAGGTGTTCTCAGTGATGTCACTGCTGATCTCTGGTGATGGATAGGAGGTGTTCTCAGTGATGTCACCGCTGATCTCTGGTGATGGATAGGAGGTGTTCTCAGTGATGTCACCGCTGATCTCTGGTGATGGATAGGAGGTGTTCTCAGTGATGTCACTGCTGATCTCTGGTGATGGATAGGAGGTGTTCTCAGTGATGTCACCGCTGATCTCTGGTGATGGATAGGAGGTGTTCTCAGTGATGTCACCGCTGATCTCTGGTGATGGATAGGAGGTGTTCTCAGTGATGTCACTGCTGATCTCTAGTGATGGATAGGAGGTGTTCTCAGTGATGTCACTGCTGATCTCTGGTGATGGATAGGAGGTGTTCTCAGTGATGTCACCGCTGATCTCTGGTGATGGATAGGAGGTGTTCTCAGTGATGTCACCGCTGATCTCTGGTGATGGATAGGAGGTGTTCTCAGTGATGTCACTGCTGATCTCTAGTGATGGATAGGAGGTGTTCTCAGTGATGTCACTGCTGATCTCTGGTGATGGATAGGAGGTGTTCTCAGTGATGTCACCGCTGATCTCTGGTGATGGATAGGAGGTGTTCTCAGTGATGTCACCGCTGATCTCTGGTGATGGATAGGAGGTGTTCTCAGTGATGTCACTGCTGATCTCTAGTGATGGATAGGTGTTCTCAGTGATGTCACTGCTGATCTCTGGTGATGGATAGGAGGTGTTCTCAGTGATGTCACCGCTGATCTCTGGTGATGGATAGGAGGTGTTCTCAGTGATGTCACCGCTGATCTCTGGTGATGGATAGGAGGTGTTCTCAGTGATGTCACTGCTGATCTCTAGTGATGGATAGGTGTTCTCAGTGATGTCACTGCTGATCTCTGGTGATGGATAGGAGGTGTTCTCAGTGATGTCACTGCTGATCTCTGGTGATGGATAGGTGGTGTTCTCAGTGATGTCACCGCTGATCTCTGGTGATGGATAGGAGGTATTCTCAGTGATGTCACTGCTGATCTCTGGTGATGGATAGGTGGTGTTCTCAGTGATGTCACCGCTGATCTCTGGTGATGGATAGGAGGTATTCTCAGTGATGTCACTGCTGATCTCTGGTGATGGATAGGATGTGTTCTCAGTGATGTCACTGCTGATCTCTGGTGATGGATAGGAGGTGTTCTCAGTGATGTCACCGCTGATCTCTGGTGATGGATAGGCGGTGTTCTCAGTGATGTCACCGCTGATCTCTGGTGATGGATAGGAGGTGTTCTCAGTGATGTCACCGCTGATCTCTGGTGATGGATAGGCGGTGTTCTCAGTGATGTCACCGCTGATCTCTGGTGATGGATAGGAGGTGTTCTCAGTGATGTCACCGCTGATCACTGGTGATGGATAGGCGGCTGTCACAAACCACCGGGGGGGTCACTCAGAAATCCCCCGCGCTGGCTACCAGTACGTCACAATCGGGGGGTAACAAGCAGGAGTCAACCCTCCTTTATACCTCCCGACCGACAGACAGAGCACGTGACGCGCTCTCTAGCGCCCCTCTTATAGTCAGGCCAATTATGGAATTGCCCGACAATAAGCAAGGAGGCCGCTATACTACTTATGCCGATTATTGAAGGGTCCCCGGTGAGAGTAGGGTATATATTCCCCCGACCTCCGCGGGCGGAATATATAATATCTTCCCGGATCTCACTGGCCTCCCCACAATAATCCTTGGCACAACTCGCTGCCACCAACCGATTTACGGTAACTATTAGCCGAACACACAGACGTGGGATTCAAGATCGAGATAACAGAACAGCTCAAGATTAATTATATACTTTAATCAGCCTAAAGCACACTAGAACTACAATATATACAATAGGGAATCTACAGAATATACATATGTCAGAGTACAGTCACAGATGAAGCATGGGTTACAAACAGGTATACAATTACATCAGTTACCTTGTGTGTCTGGCCACAGGGGGGCGCTGTAGACCAGGTTTCTAGGATTCTTCCTCACAGGTCTTTCCCAACCAGGCCCCCGAGCAGAAGAACACTGGAAAATGGCCGAAGTAGGGTTATCAACCTGGGCAAATCCAGGTCCCCTCCTACCTTAGTGACCTCACAGGGAGCACTGCTCCACCCCTGGCTGGAGTTATGGACAAATTCACAACATGGAATATGGGCCATAACTTTGCCTGGGAGCGTCGTAGGCGGACGCCAATGCTCTCATTGTTGCTAGAGATGAGGAAACAAAAGGCGCAAATAGGGTCTTACCCGGCAATAACCGTTTAGAAAAACACGAATGAGAACACTCACCTGATGAGGTTGTGCCAGTCACAACCCCTTGAAAAGCCTGTGAGTGTCAGCGTGGTTCCAAGCAGCGGCCCCGAGATGATCGTGACAAAGATTTTTATATATGTATATACATATATGAGAAACGGGTTTATGCCGCGCTCAAGAATCACTGTATCCAAGGAATTTAAAGTAAATTCCTTGGATACAGTGATTCTTGAGCGCGGCATAAACCCGTTTCTCATATATGTATATACATATATAAAAATCTTTGTCACAATGCTCTCATTGTGACAGTTATGAATTTAGCTACAGAACGAGGGGACTCATGACCTGTCTACGAGTTCCCATATGGCTGATATCACGCCTGGGGTATTTCCCAAGCTCCCCCTTCCATAAAAAAGGTGTGCCAGCATCGTCCGCCTGCGCAAACACCATTTTTATGGTTGCCATATTTATCGGAAATATGGCTTGCGAGATATGAACCATTTTTTACTGGAGTCGTTCTGTCTGGCTATTTCCAGAGCCTTGCTAATTAGATAGCAGCTCCTACTACAGGGTGACGGCAGGGAGTCATCCTGGGTCCATTGTCCTCACATCATCTCATCTCCATATCAGAGGAGATGGCTGTTGGAGGTGTAAGTGGGATGTGACACCTTCACAGATGCTGGACATTTGAGCACAAGAAGGGAGGGGGGCACTGCCAGGGAGTGATGAGAGCAATTATGACTTCTAGTCATAATTCCTCTTCATATCCCAGGATTTACCTCACACCTCCCCCCTTTTGAGGGCGCTAGGGGGCAGCACACTCCGGTGTTCCCCCGTGCGCCCGTCCGCGACCTCTCCTTGTCGGGACAGCCCGTCTGCGTTACCGTGGTCACGGCCCCTTTTGTGGCGAATGGTGAAGTCGTATTGCTGGAGCGCAAGGCTCCATCGCAACAATCGCCCATTCGTCCCAGAGACGGTGTGCAACCAGCTGAGGGGATTGTGGTCCGTCTCCACGATGAAGTGGCGCCCGTATAGATAGGGTTGCAGACGCTGCAGGGCCCACACTATGGCCAGGCACTCCTTCTCCATTGTAGAATAGGCCACTTCCCTTGGTAACAGCTTCCTGCTCAGGTACAAGACTGGGTGCTCTTGGCTCGCAGAGTCCACCTGGCTGAGCACCGCACCGAGGCCGAAGTCACTGGCGTCGGTCTGTACTACAAACGGCCGCGTGAAGTCGGCTGCCTGTAGCACGGGCGGGCTGGACAGGGCGTCCTTTAGGGCCCGGAAGGCTGTCTCGCAGTCCATTGTCCAATCGACTGCAGAGGGCAGCTTCTTCTTGGTGAGGTCCGTCAAGGGCTTTGCCAGGCTACTATAGCATGGAACAAACCTCCTATAGTACCCAGCGGTCCCCAAGAAGGACATCACCTGCTTCTTGGTCCTGGGGGCGGGCCAGGATGCGATGGCCTCCACTTTCTCAGGCTCGGGCTTCAGCGTTCCCCCACCTACCCGGTGACCGAGGTACTGGACCTCGCTCATGGCCAGCTGACACTTTCCCGGCTTGATGGTCAAACCTGCCCGGTGGATCCGCCTGAGCACCTGTGCTAGATGCTCTAGGTGGTCCTCCCAGGTGGGACTGAAGACGGCAATGTCATCCAGGTACGCGGCCGCGTACCCTTCAAGTCCCTTGAGCAGGGTGTTGACCATCCGCTGGAAAGTGGCAGGGGCATTCCTCATCCCGAATGGCATCACCGTGGACTCGTACAGTCCAAATGGGGTAATAAAGGCAGAGCGTTCCCTGGCCTTGCGAGTCAGGGGGATCTGCCAATATCCCCGGCTCAGATCCATGATGGTCAGGTACTGAGCCCCGGCCAACTGATCGAGCAGGTCATCGATGCGTGGCATTGGGTACGCATCGGCGACCGTGACCGCATTGAGCCCCCTGTAGTCCACGCAGAACCGAGTGGTTCGGTCCTTCTTAGGGACGAGGACTACAGGCGAGGCCCAAGCGCTGTTGGATGCCTGGATCACCCCCAGGTTCAGCATCTCGTCAATCTCCTGGCGCATGTGTTGCTGCACCTCCAGGGAGACCCGATATGCTGAACGCCGGATCGGGGGATGATCCCCAGTGTCCACGTGATGGACAGCCAAGTCAGTCCTTCCGGGCTGGTTGGTAAACAACCCCCGGAAGGGGTGTAGGGTGGCCCACAGCTGGGACCGTTGGTCCTCCAAGAGCTGGTGGCCAACCTCCACATCCTCAATGGATCCGCCTGCCCTAACCTGGGCTAGCGTATCCAAGAGGGTTTCCGCTTCTCCCTCCTCGGGCAGGTTGCACACGGGGAGCGCACATGCCTCCCGCTCATGATGTGCCTTCATCATGTTCACATGGAAGGGCTTCCGCCTTCCACGGGCAGGGTCCAGGGTGACCAGGTACGTCACAGGGTTGAGCTGCTGGTACACGAGGTATGGGCCTTCCCAGGCTGCCTGAAGCTTGTCCTGTGGTACGGGGACCAGTACCCACACCTTTTGACCCACTTGGTAGGTCCTCTCACAAGCGTTCTGGTCGTACCAACGCTTCTGATCGGCCTGGGCTTGAGCCATATTGTCGTGTACCAGTTGCGTCAAGGCCTGCATTTTGTCCCGGAAGCGCATGACATACTCGATAACCGACACTCCAGGGGTGGCCAAATCCCCTTCCCAAGCCTCTTTCACCAGAGCCAGGGGGCCCCGCACACGTCGCCCGTACAGGAGCTCAAACGGTGAGAATCCTGTTGAGGCCTGTGGAACCTCCCGGTAAGCAAATAACAGGTGTGGGAGATACCGCTCCCAGTCACGCCCATGGGAGTCGACCAACATCTTAAGCATCTGCTTTAAGGTGCCATTGAACCGCTCGCACAGGCCATTAGTCTGTGGATGGTACGGGCTGGCCACCAGATGTCGCACCTGGACTTGCTTACAGAGGGTCTCCATCAGCTGGGACATGAATTGGGTCCCCCGGTCGGTGAGCATTTCCTGGGGAAAACCCACTCGGGAGAAAATCTCCAGCAATGCGGTGGCCACCTTGTCAGCCCGAATGGACGACAAGGCCACTGCTTCTGGGTACCGGGTGGCATAGTCCACTACCGTCAGTATGAAGCGTTTCCCGGAGCTGCTGGGGATGGCCAGCGGGCCGACCAGATCCACAGCCACCCTCCTGAAAGGCTCATCGATGATGGGCAGAGATACCAGTGGGGCTTTGGGGCGTGGCCCCGCCTTCCCCACTCTCTGACAGGTTTCACACGAACGGCAGTAGGCAGCCACATCGGCCCCCATTTTTGGCCAGTAGAAATGCTGGTTTAACCTGGCCTTGGTCTTAGCGATCCCTAGGTGTCCGGCCATCGGAATCTCATGTGCGATCCGCAACAACTCCGTCCGGAACGGATAGGGTACCACCAACTGTCGGTCCCTGGGCCACGCCTCCGGTGAACCCTGCTGGACCGTGGCCCGGTACAGCCGTCCTTGGTCCCAGACCACTCGCTCCGGGTCCGAGTCCGAGGGAGGCTGTGCCGCCTGCTCCTTTAGAGCTTTCAGGCTGTCGTCAGCTTCTAACGCTGCCTGAAACCCCTGACTAGATGTGGCCAGAATCGACGAGACTGTCACATCTTCGGTCAGTACCCCGGGACCTGTGTCCTGGCCTCCACCTGACTCGGCTGCCACTTGGTCAGAAGGGGAAGAGCTATTGGACCTCCGGGAGGCCCCTTGGCTTCCAGCACTCCCACTGCGGGTGACAGCGGCCACAGCCGCTGCGACCGTGGGTCGTGCCTGCTCCTCCTCCGTTCCTGACCAAGTCGCCGGTTCAGGCAGACCTACCTGGCTTCCTGACACCCCGGTTGTGGGGGAACCCTGCACCGAGATCTTACCTGGGAGCACTTCCGCTCCTGGACCGGCCCCAATCTCACCTGCCTGTTCCCCCCCTGCAGCAACAGAACCCCGCTGTGAAATCTCTGGGGACCCCACATTTGCTGTGGTAGCCCCCACCCCACACACTGGTCCTCCCCCTGCAGCACCCTGCTCTCTGCTTATCCCTGCAGAGGGCAGCAGATCCCAGCTCACAGGCTGGTTACTTGTAGAGGCATTGTCACACCTTTCTCTGACCCCCTCCCCTGTCACAGCTGCAGCTGCGTGTGTGTCTATGGTGTCTGTGCAAGCAGAAATATCAGAGTTCACTCCCTCCTCCCTTACATCATTCATAGATAACACATTAACATTGTCCGGAGGCACGTCAGCACTGGCTGAAGGTTCAGCCTTTGGGGCGGGGCCAAACTGGGAGGTTATTTGCCCCAAATCTGTCCCAAGTAGCACGTTTGCAGGGATCCGATCAGTTACCCCCACCTCCCTCACCCCTCGCCCTGCGCCCCAGTCCACATAAATGTCAGCAACAGGCAGCGCCGGGTCAATGCCTCCAATCCCGGAGACAGCGAGGGTTTTTCCAGGGATCAAGTCTTGGGGGGACACCATCTCAGGCCGCACCAGAATCACCTCCGAGGCGCTGTCTCGCAGTCCTATGGTCACAGACTGGCCGACGGTGACAGGTTGGAAGCTGTCCAGGGACCTACCACCACCCCCACCCACACAATACACCTTGGGCGGCCCTTGGGACGGGGACGGAGCCGGGGCCTTGGGACGCTGAGGGCACATGGCCTTGAAGTGTCCAGGTAGGTTGCACTGGTGGCACCGTCTTGGTTCTGCCACGGGCCTGGAGAGGGGAGTTGAGGGGGACACCCCCTGCAGTCTAGGGGCAGGTGGGGCAGTCGCAGAATTCATCTTACCCCCTCTCCAGGTGCTGCTGGTGGCCGCTCTCCTGGCCTCAGGGGCCCGGTTGTTGGTGTAGTCATCGGCAAGGGCAGCTGTAGCCGTGGACCCCTTTGGCTTCTGGTCTCGGATGAACTGGCGGAGATCCTCAGGGCAGTTCCACAAGAGTTGCTCCGTGATGAACAAGTCCAGGATCTCCGGTCCGGTGGAAAGCTGCAGGCCTTGGGTCCAGTGGTCGGCAGCTCGGGCAAGTGCCCGCCGGTGGTCAGCCCAGGAGTCCTTTGGTCCCTTCTGCAGCGTCCGGAACTTCTTGCGGTAGGACTCCGGGGTGAGGTTGTACTGTTGGATCAGGGCCCGCTTGATGGTGTCGTAGCCCTGATCCGCCTCAGCAGGCAAGTCCCCAAGGATATCCAGGGCCTTACCCCTTAAACGGGGGGTCAGGTATTTGGCCCACTGGTCCTTGTTCAGATGATGCTGCAAGCAAGTCCGTTCAAAAGCAGTCAAGAAAGAGTCCAAGTCTCCATCCTTCTCCAGCACTGGGAAGTCCTCAACACGGACCTTTGGAAGTTTGGTGTCTGGAAGGTCACGGGTGGCTGATGAGGGCCGGAGCTGAGCTAGCTGCAGCTGGTAGTTACGCTCTGCCTGGCGCTCTTCACGCGCTGCTTGCCGCTCACGCTCGGCCATGAGTTCCTTGTAGCCCTCCCGGTCTCCAGCCTGGCGTAGGGCCATAGCCATTTGAAGAAGGCTATCCGAGCCTCCCAGGCTCGGTGGGATGGCACGTGGTGATCTGCGGCCCGCTGCGGAGCCTGGTGCTTCACTGTCCATTGCAGAGCGGAGGGCTGGCGTCTGGCTCGTTGAGGACCCTTGGGCGAGCTGCTCCTCATCTTGTCCAGCAGTGCCCGGTTGTGCAATGTCCTCTGCAGAGCTGTTTTCTGGCGTCGAGCTCCTGGAGGACTCGTGGACAACCTCCTCATCGTCTCTGGCCTGAGCATCGGCCATTCCTTTGGCTTTGCTCCTGGTGCTCTCAGCCATTCTTGCAGACTTTTGGTCACTGACACAGAACTGACACCTGATGCCTCCACACACCTTACAGTATCTGCACTCTGACACTCTAGTGTTGAGCTAGTCTGAAGACCCCAGCAGCCACAGCTGCTGCAGGCAGTCTTTAGTGTCTGGGAGTATGGGTCTCACACTCACACACACTATTATCTCGATCCCACCGCTTGCCACCAATATGTCACAAACCACCGGGGGGGTCACTCAGAAATCCCCCGCGCTGGCTACCAGTACGTCACAATCGGGGGGTAACAAGCAGGAGTCAACCCTCCTTTATACCTCCCGACCGACAGACAGAGCACGTGACGCGCTCTCTAGCGCCCCTCTTATAGTCAGGCCAATTATGGAATTGCCCGACAATAAGCAAGGAGGCCGCTATACTACTTATGCCGATTATTGAAGGGTCCCCGGTGAGAGTAGGGTATATATTCCCCCGACCTCCGCGGGCGGAATATATAATATCTTCCCGGATCTCACTGGCCTCCCCACAATAATCCTTGGCACAACTCGCTGCCACCAACCGATTTACGGTAACTATTAGCCGAACACACAGACGTGGGATTCAAGATCGAGATAACAGAACAGCTCAAGATTAATTATATACTTTAATCAGCCTAAAGCACACTAGAACTACAATATATACAATAGGGAATCTACAGAATATACATATGTCAGAGTACAGTTACAATCAAAGCATGGGTTACAAACAGGCATACACAGTTCCAGCAGTTACCTTGTTGCGTCTGGCCACAGGGGGGCGCTGTAGACCAGGTTTCTAGGATTCTTCCTCACAGGTCTTTCCCAACCAGGCCCCCCGAGCAGAAGAACACTGGAAAATGGCCGAAGTAGGGTTATCAACCTGGGCAAATCCAGGTCCCCTCCTACCTTAGTGACCTCACAGGGAGCACTGCTCCACCCCTGGCTGGAGTTATGGACAAATTCACAACATGGAATATGGGCCATAACTTTGCCTGGGAGCGTCGTAGGCGGACGCCAATGCTCTCATTGTGACAGTTATGAATTTAGCTACAGAACGAGGGGACTCATGACCTGTCTACGAGTTCCCATATGGCTGATATCACGCCTGGGGTATTTCCCAAGCTCCCCCTTCCATAAAAAAGGTGTGCCAGCATCGTCCGCCTGCGCAAACACCATTTTTATGGTTGCCATATTTATCGGAAATATGGCTTGCGAGATATGAACCATTTTTTACTGGAGTCGTTCTGTCTGGCTATTTCCAGAGCCTTGCTAATTAGATAGCAGCTCCTACTACAGGGTGACGGCAGGGAGTCATCCTGGGTCCATTGTCCTCACATCATCTCATCTCCATATCAGAGGAGATGGCTGTTGGAGGTGTAAGTGGGATGTGACACCTTCACAGATGCTGGACATTTGAGCACAAGAAGGGAGGGGGGCACTGCCAGGGAGTGATGAGAGCAATTATGACTTCTAGTCATAATTCCTCTTCATATCCCAGGATTTACCTCACAGCGGCGTTATTTTTTCTTCTTCCTGATCTTGTATTCTCAGTGTGACTGTTCCTACTCTGCTTGCTGTCAGTGAATGTTACTCCTTGTCTCGCAGGTAAACACTATGGCGTGTACAGCTGTGAAGGATGTAAGGGATTTTTCAAGCGGACGGTTCGGAAGGACCTGACTTACACCTGCAGAGATAACAAGGACTGTCTGATTGACAAGCGGCAGAGGAACCGCTGTCAGTACTGCCGCTATCAGAAGTGTCTGGCTATGGGGATGAAGCGAGAAGGTAAGAACCTGTTTTTGGACCTGATTCCTCTGCAGGGACCCCCTGATTTCTCTCTACTATTGGGGTCCTAGCTCTAATTAATGACTGATATTATCAATATTGATGTAAATCAAGCATTTAGTAGAAATGATAATATAAATCTGCTATTAATATTCAGTGTAGCGGTGTCTGGGTTATACCTGATTACTGGGAGGCTCGGGGACGGTTCTTCCCCCAGACCAGTAGTCGCCCCAGTGCTGGATCTCCCGGCTGGGGACTTACTGTCTGGATGATATCCCCCCATCTGGTCATTACCCGGCTTTCCCAGTGGCAGATATAACTCTGAAGAAGCTGAATGGACTAGTTCACTGTGCGGAGAGGATGGATATATATGTGTCCTGCACCGTATGTACGGGCTGGGCCGCTCCGCTGCACCGTACGCACGGTCTGGGCCGCTCCGCTGCACCGTACGCACGGGCGGAGCTCAGCGCAGGCTTTTGGCTCTTGTTAATAAATGTTTTGTGTATAGTGAATTGTAAGCTCTTGTGCATATTGACATTAATTCTCTGTAAATGTTTGTGTAGTTTTAGGCAGCTGGACGGCTGCCGGTAAGAAGTTTGTGATAAGGAATGAGGGAAATTTAGATCAGCCGCTCCATCCACCACGAGGCTCTTATCTTGACCACCCATCAGGTGATAATCTATACCTATCTACCTTGCTACACTTGTGATGCCCGGTGAGCCGGCACTGTCATATCAGGGAGAGGGCGGATATACCTGCATGAATATATCACTGTCACCAGATGACTGGTAGAGTAGTAGCCATCTAGACCCAGCTGCCGGCCCGGGAGGTGACTGCGCCCCTGTACCTCATGCCGTGCAGACTACATGCCCCTGTATTCTGGAGCTGCCGCCTGGACACTGAGCAGTTTGGAGCCGGAAATGTAGAGATTGTTTTATATCTTGTAGATTTAGGATTTGGTTTGGCCGGTGATATGTCCACCCCTTGGGGTACGAATGTGTCATGGTGGTGGTGCGGGCAATAGCTATGTGCCCAGTCCATCACCAATGGGGGGAAACTGATCCTGCAGTCACTCATCTCACCCATGTCACCTTCTGGGCATGATGGCCGACCAGTGCCCGCTTACCCTGCAGGGCGACCTCATGGATGGGTGGCGGTTATAAGAAATGTATATATTGGTGACATATATGCAGTAGATATATTATACATGTATGCTTTTTTTTTTTATTATATATATATACATGTGTGTATATGTATAATAATATAATAATATATATAATATATATATAATATATATATATAATACATTATATATATATATATATATATACACACACACACACACATACATTTTATATATTTATTTATATATATATATATATATATAAAAATGTATGTGTGTGTGTGTGTGTGTGTGTGTGTGTGTGTGTGTATATATATATATATATATATATATATATATATATATATATATATATATATATATATATATATATATATATATATATATATATATATAAAAAAAATGTGTGTGTGTATGTGTATATATATATATATATATATATATATATATATAAGTATTGAGCCCCCTTGAATTTTTCAACCTTTTCCCACATTTCAGGCTTCAAACATAAAGATAAAATGTTAATGTTCTGGTGAAGAATCAACAACAAGTGACACGATTGTGAAGATGAAGGAAATTTATTGCTTACTTTAAACTTTTATAAAAAATAAATAACTGAAAATTGGGGCATGCAATATTATTCATCCCCTGTAAGTTAATACTTTGTAGCGCCCCCTTTTGCTGCGGTTACAGCTGCAGTCTCTTGGGGTCTGTGTCTATCAGTTTTGCACATGGAGAGGCTGAAATTCTCGCCCATTCTTCCTTTGTAAACAGCTGGAGCTGAGTGAGGTTGGATGGAGGCGTTTGTGAACAGCAGTTTTCAGCTCTTTCCACAGATTCTCGATTGGGTTCAGGTCTGGACTGTGACTTGGCCATTCTAACACCTGGAGACGGTTATTTGTGAACCATTCTATTGTAGATTTTGCTTTATGTTTGGGATCATTGTCTTGTTGGAAGACAAATCTCCGTCCCAGTCTCAGGTCTTTTGCAGACTCCAACAGGTTGTCTTCAAGAATGGTCCTGTATTTGGCTCCATCCATCTTCCATTCAATTTTACCCATCTTCCCTGTCCCTGCTGAAGAAAAGCAGGCCCAAACCATGATGCTGCCACCACCATGTTTGACAGTGGGGATGGTGTGTTCAGGGTGATGAGCTGTGTTGCAGCTACATATCGTTTGGCATTGTGCTTAAATAGTTTGATTTTGGTTTCATCTGAGCAGAGCACCTTCCTCCACATGTTTGGTGTCTCCAGGTGGCTTGTGGCAAACTTTAAACAACACTTTTTATGGATATCTTTGAGAAATGGCTTTTTTCTTGTCACTTTTCCATAAAGGCCAGATTTGTGCAGTGTACGACTGATTGTTGTCCTATGGACAGACTCTCCCACCTCAGCTGTAGATCTCTGCAGATCATCCAGAGGGATCATGGGCCTCTTGGCTGCATCTCTGATCAGTCTTCTCCTTGTGTGAGATGATAGTTTGGATGGACGGCCGGGTCTTGGTAGATTTGCAGTGGTATGATTCTCCTTCCATTTCAGTATGATCGCTTGCACAGTGCTCCTTGGGATGTTTAAAGTTGTGGAAATCTTTTTACAACCAAATCCGGCTTTAAACCTCTCCACAACAGTATCACGGACCTTCCTGTTGTGTTCCTTGGTGTTCATGATGCTCTCTGCGCTTTACACAGAACATTGAAATTATCACAGAGCAGGGGCATTATACGGAGACTTGATTACACACAGGGGCTTATATTTATCATAATCAGTCATTTAGGACAACATTGGATCATTCAGAGATCCTCAATCAACGTCTGGAGTGAGTTTGCTGCACTGAAAGTAAAAGGGGATGAATAATATTGCACGCCCCAATTTTCAGTTATTTATTTTTTACAAAAATTTAAAATAAGCAATAAATTTCCTTCATCTTCACAATTGTGTCACTTGTTGATTCTTCATCATAACATTAAAATTTTTATCTTTGAAGCCTCAAATTTGGGAGAAGGTTGAAAAATTCAAGGGGCCGAATTCTGTCGCAAGGCACTGTATATAGTGATCTGGTAAAAATTAAGAGACCTCTGCAAAATTGTCAGTTTTTGTGATTTTTCTCTTTATAATTTTGAGTGAAATGTAAATTGTTCTTTATTCTATAAACTACTGACGACGTCTTCGAATTTCCAAGCAATATATTTTGTATTTATATTTTCTGAAAATGAGAAATGGTGAAAATAACAGAAAAATGCATTGTATTCACCTCAAATAATGCAAAGAAAACCAGTTCATAATCATTTAGAAAGAACAATACTAATAATGTTTTATCTCAGGAAGATTCAGAAATCAATATTTTGTGGAATAACCATGATTTGTAATCCCAGCTTTCATGCGTCTTGGCTGCTTTCCACCAGTCTGTCACATGGCTTTTAGGTGACCTTATGCCACGCCTAGTGCAAAAATGTAAGCAGTTCTTTGTTTGATGGCTTGTGACTATCCATCTTCCTCCTGATTACATTCCAGAGGTTTTCAATGGGGTTCAGGTCTGGAGATTGGGCTGGTCATGACAGGGTTTTGATGTGGTGGTCCTTCATCCACACATTGAGTGGCCTAGCTGTGTGGCATGATGCATTGTCCTGCTGAAAAAAACAATCCTCAGAGTTGGGGAACATTGCCTGAGCAGAAGGAAGCAACTGTTTTTCCAGGATAACCTTGTATGCGGGTTGATTCATATGTCCTTCACAAAGATGTTTGTAGTATTTTCTTTACCTAATTTTCAGCTTTGCCCAACACCTGGTCGTCTAATGGTTATGTCCTTCGCAAAGATTAACCTGCCCAATTCCAGCCTTGCTGAAGCATCTCCAGATCATCACTGATCTTCCACTAGGTTTCACAGTGGGGCAAGACACCGTGGCTTGTACGCCTCTCCAGGTCTCCCTCTAATCATTAGACGACCAGGTGTTGGGCAAAGCTGAAAATTAGGTATAGAAAATTCAACAAACATCTTTGCGAAGGACGTATGAATCAAGCCACATACATGGTTTGGGCCCGGTCTTTATGGTTCAGACTCGATCTTTATGATTCAGGCCCATTCTTTATGATTCACGCCCATTCATTGATTTGCGCCCATTCTTTATAATTCGAGTTCGGTCTTTAGGATTTGGGCCCGGTCTTTATAATGCGAGTTCGGTCTTTATGATTCGGGCCCGGTCTTTGTGGTCCGGGCCCAGTGTTTATGGTTTGGGCCAGGTCTTTGTGGTTCGGGCCCGGTATTTGTGATTCGGGCCCGGTCTAAATGGTTTGGGACCAGTCTTTATGGTTCAGGCCTGGTGTTTATGATTTGGCCCCGGTCTTTATGGTTCGATCCTGGTCTGTATGATTCGGGCCCGGTCTTTATAGTTCGGGCCCCTTCTTTATAGTTCGGGCCCGGTCTTTATAGTTCGGGCCCGGTCTTTGTAGTTCGGGCCCGGTCTTTGTAGTTCGGGCCCGGTCTTTGTAGTTCGGGCCCGGTCTTTGTAGTTCGGGCCCGGTCTTTGTAGTTCGGGCCCGGTCTTTGTAGTTCGGGCCCGGTCTTTGTGGTTCGGGCCCGGTCTTTGTGGTTCGGGCCCGGTCTTTGTGGTTCGGGCCCCGGTCTTTGTGGTTCGGGCCCCGGTCTTTGTGGTTCGGGCCCCGGTCTTTGTGGTTCGGGCCCCGGTCTTTGTGGTTCGGGCCCCGGTCTTTGTGGTTCGGGCCCCGGTCTTTGTGGTTCGGGCCCCGGTCTTTGTGGTTCGGGCCCGGTCTTTGTGGTTCGGGCCCCGGTCTTTGTGGTTCGGGCCCGGTCTTTGTGGTTCGGGCCCGGTCTTTGTGGTTCGGGCCCGGTGTTTGTGGTTCGGGCCCGGTGTTTGTGGTTCGGGCCCGGTGTTTGTGGTTCGGGCCCGGTCTTTGTGGTTCGGGACCGGTCTTTGTGGTTCGGGACCGGTCTTTGTGGTTCAGGCCCATGTGTTGTCAGGGAATGAGACCAAACCTACTCGTCCTCCACAGCCAGGAGCCCCCCGTAGTCTGCCGGGGCTGATGTGCGGACTCAGCTGCGGCCATATATAATGATTTACCCGACACTTCCAATATCGCAGTAAAGCGCTTCATTCCCCAGGGCCGGTGAACGGAGGCTCCGAACACGAGAAACAAAGACGTACAAATTGTGTTTTTGCCAGAACGCAGCCGCCACTTGCAGAAAATGGCCCATTTCTGTCAGACAGACATATTTTTGTTGCCCTCGGCGCATCTACTCCCGTCTGAGACGCAAAACAAAACTCCATTATCATTGTAGGGACAAAATGATCTGTAAACGAGACCCACATGAAGAAAACGAGATTACCCGGATCGATACTGCGCAGATACAGCGCGGACTGTGCAGCAATAATTGAATCTCCGGCCGTGATGGTGAATCTGGGAGCGAGTGTTGTGAGGGTCCGTGCGGGCGGTGAATGGAGCCATCAGTGGAAGCCGCACGCACTAATATGGCCGCAATCATTACACCGGCCATTAACCTCACACTGCTTGCTGCAATTTGTGGCGACTTCATTAAACTAATCAATGACAAAGATTATTTGGCAGAATACACTTGAGTGAGGGTCATTAAGAGAAGAAATGCCCCCGTTATTACGTGCTCTCAATAGAAGGGGTCTGTGGGGGAAATATGCCCCTGAGGCCCCTATACACAATCCATTACCTACATAATAAGGCTGCTGCTTTTCCTAAATCGTGATTCGGAGGACTAGTCCCGCGGTAATCCTCCTTTAAGCCTCCTATTCTGCATTGTTTGAAGTTTTCAGTCTTCAGCCCTTTATCCGGAGCAGGGAGAATCTAGAAGCTTTGCTCTGGATCCGCTGGGAAGGATGCTGCAGACATAAATCTGCCCTTTATCTCTGTATTGACACAGTGTTGTCATTACACAAGACACAGCAGCTGCTGGAGCAGATTAGGAGGGGGATTTATTGTCTCTTTAACACATAATTTAGCTTCCGTCCCACAGCAATTAACAGGGGAAAGTGGCAGGAGACACCCAGGGCTTCCCTGTGTCAGACGTGAATGATGCGTCTCCGTAACACGAGATCCTCCGGCCTCCAGACGTAGAGCAGGGTCATTGAGACGCAGGGTCCTGGAGACGTAGAGCGGGGTCATTGAGACGCAGGGTCCTGAAGACGTAGAGCAGGGTCATTGAGACGCAGGGTCCTGAAGACGTGTAGAGCAGGGTCATTGAGACGCAGAGCAGGGTCCTGGAGACGTAGAGCAGGGTCATTGAGACGCAGAGCGGGGTCCTGGAGACGTAGAGCAGGGTCATTGAGACGCAGAGCGGGGTCCTGGAGACGTAGAGCAGGGTCATTGAGACGCAGAGCGGGGTCCTGGAGACGTAGAGCAGGGTCATTGAGACGCAGAGCAGGGTCCTGGAGACGTAGAGCAGGGTCATTGAGACGCAGAGCGGGGTCCTGGAGACGTAGAGCAGGGTCATTGAGACGCAGAGCGGGGTCCTGGAGACCTACAGCAGGGTCATTGAGACGCAGGGTCCTGGAGACGCAGAGCGGGGTAATTGTGATGCAGAGCGGGGTCCTGGAGACATAGAGCAGGGTCATTGAGACGCAGGGTCCTGGAGACGTAGAGCAGGGTCATTGAGACGCAGAGCAGGGTCATTGAGACGCAGAGCGGGGTCCTGGAGACGTAGAGCAGGGTCCTGGAGACATGGAGCGGGTCCTGGAGATGCAGAGCAGGGTCATTGAGACGCAGAGCGAAGTCCTGGAGACGTAAAGCAGGGTCATTGAGACGCGGGGTCCTGGAGACGCAGAGAAGGGTCATTGAGACGCGGGGTCCTGGAGACGCAGAGCAGGGTCATTGAGACGCAGGGTCCTGGAGACATAGAGCGGGGTCCTGGAGACGCCGAGCAGGGTCATTGAGACGCAGA